>NC_050599.1:2988329-3108329 GCF_013368585.1 Megalops cyprinoides
AAAAGGGTAAACAGAAAGGTTTGCTGAACGAATGAATTCATTTTTTTTTCCTGTAGTTCCAAAACAGATTTGAATAAAACTGAAGTAGGTCATACATTTTAATAGAGTTCAAAATGACACTCCACGCATCTTTCACTGGGCGTGAGCTAATAGCCATGGTCCATGGACGGTAATGGGAAACACATATATAAGAGAAAATAATGAAAGAGCTGGTGGCCTTGCCAAGTGGGGTTTCATATTTCTTATTAGCGACTTCAATGCAAGCATCACCAGCAGTATTGAATGTATACACACTGAGGGAAAATGCCGCTTGTAGTGTGTTGTGGGTACACACATCATCAGTGCCAAAGCAGAGATGAATAATGTGGAGTGCCCTTTTGAATGCGATGTGGAAACTTTATAACCGAAAAGGAAGAGAATCCCATCGTAGCACTGTCAAATATTGAGGTCGCAAAGGTGAGTATTTGAATTTCACCACCAACAGCACAATACAAGAAGCCTAATTCAGCGACATTTCAGCGGAAGAATGAGATGACATTTCAGATCGATGTAGTGTCGGGTGGTCCTAATGAATTTTTTCTGCGTTTCGGGGCTAATATGTTTTTAGGCCCCCCCCCCCCCCCCCCCCATGAGGTCTTTCAGTGCAGACAAGGAGAAAGGCAGTCAAGAATGTGCTTTGCACCATTCTCATGTGGTTAACCCAGAATGCTTCACTGGGAGAAAAAAAAAAAAAAAACAGATTTGATTACACAGAATAAGCTGTCAAGAACCATGCAGCCATCCTAGTCTTTTCAAGCGGTGAAGGAGACCAGCTTTATTACATAAGATTGGATTTCAGTTAAGGCAGTACCCGGTTTGGATTTGCTGGTGTTAGACAGTGCAGATAGCTGAAGTACGCTCAGGGCTCTCCAAACAAGATGGATGCAGCAGCTCATAGCAGCTCACTGGTCCTGCGCTGATATACTGCAGCAATGTGGCCAGACCCCTTCATCCTTTCCTTCAGCTCACATAGCCCCTTCTGTGCGGTCTCCAGACAATTGCGGGCTCAGTTCTCAGATGAGCCAAACCGAAGCCTTTGAAAATGAAGCTCACTGCCTCTACTCTTGACACTAAATGGAAGAGCTGGAGTTGGGGTTAATGGTTCTACAAAGACCGGCGGCCACCGGGGGGAAAGTGGCTTGTGGTATACAATTCTGTACCATTATTTCCCAGCATCCACCACAACATGGCAACCCTCTGCACAGAGGAAAAAAAAACCCAATGGGATTTCTTTCTTTTTTTACCCCTTTCCTTCTGAAAGTGGAGCAGGCGCTGTACAAAACATGAAGAAAAGACAGCTTGAGTGTAAGTTCTATTTAAAGCCCTCAGAGGAGCCTGGATATGCATCTTTCAGATCTGAAGTTTTCCCAGGCGATGTCCTCACAACAAACCCTCAGAACTGTCATTATACCCTCACTCCTCACTCCTCATTGGCCAAATGATGCACAGTGGGGCTTTTTGGCAGGAAAGGAAAGAGATGGGCAGAACTCTCCATGAATTGGCAGGCTCTTGTTGAGAGATGCGCTGATGAGGCATTGGGAGAGGGGACAGCATGCGGAGTTATGGTTCCAGAAAAGGCTCGCTGTTCCCTGTACCAGATGGATACAGGCTAAGTGCAGGGGTCTCAATATAGCAATGCCTGGTGTCACTACTCCACCTCACTTCCTTCAGGCCCTCATTTCTAACTCATCACAAATGCTGCATCCTCCAGACATTAACAGCCATTTCTTCAACATTTCATCAAGGTGTCTGGGGTATGGATACAAGGTTTTGATGATAAAGCTATCACAGCGCAGCCCTGAAGTAAACTCAAATACAGCGATCATTTGCAATAGAGAGGCTTGCAAATGACAGTAGGGACACAGCTCTAATGGCTGGTCTGAGATATGATATCTTATCTTATGTTAACATTGCGAAGAAGACAGACAGGCTTGGCTGAAGCCCCTCACACTGACTTCCTCTGAGGACTTCTGAAACTACATCTCCATGACGATTTTACTGAGCTGAAAATGCTTTTGTTTTCTTTCATGTGCCACATTTCTTTTTAGAATTGTTCTGCCGATGACATAAAACAAATATATTAAAATTTCGTGACAGTGGCATGGGGAATTGCACTGAAATGGGGATAATAAGCTTAAACACCACAAGACCGTTCACCTTTTATTACTGTGCAGAACACCCTCTCAGCACCCCCCCCCCCCAAAAAAAAAACCTCAGAGCTGTGGTGTGTGACCTGTCGCAGGTCCAGTACAGCTTAATCACTGACAGCATCTCACAGCACTAAGGACAGACTGCCAGAGCAGTCTCAAGCCGCACAATTTTTCTCAGAGGTGACAGTGAATGGCAAATATATTCCTCCTTTTTTTGGACCTGAAAAATAGGATGCTTTAACACGAGTGTGGCCGTGAAATAATATGTTTTTGGACCAATGTAGTTTGTTTGTTCATCAGTTTGGTAATTATTTAAACAGTGCTGTTGAGGGTCATTCCACCAAAGTGGTTTGTAGTCCATCTACTGTACAATGTCTGTCTCAGACAATCCTACTCTACAGTTTACCTTACGTTACATTGTGGCCACTTACCAGACACTCTTATCCAGGGTGACTTACTATTCAATCCATTTATACAGCTAGATATTAACTGAGGAAACCCTGGGTTAAATACCCTGTCCAATGGTACAACAGGAGTGCCCTAGCAGGGGATTGAACCCAGCAACATTTTGGTCACAAAGCCCTGCTCCTTACCACTACACCGTACTACTGCCCACTTCACACACTACAGTCTCAATACAGCGGCTGTAACAGGCTACGGTCACTGTACTGTTCTCAAGGGATCGGATAACTGATACCAGCTTGGTCTTTGGAGAGGATAAAAATTACTGCCTGACAGGATCCCGCCAGAGTGAAGTAAGTTGGCTTATCATTGTGGTAAACAAGCACTGTTCGGCACCTCAGTGTAGTTTGAAGCACCTGGGGTTGGACTCTGTCCTGTAAGGTGGTGGCTGATGATTACTCTCATCTGCATGAGAGATGGTTACACATTATGGAGATTATTGATTCAATGATCATATCACATCTCATGTGATACATTCTGTGACCTAACAATAAGCTTCCCAATTATTCATTATTATATTACATTACTGTCATTTAGCAGATGCTCTTATCTAGATTGACTTACATAGCTTATCAGCCTTATATGTTACCCATTTACACAGCTGGATATTTACTAAGGCAATACTGGGTTAAGTACCTTGCCCAAGGGTACAGCAGCAGTGCCTGAGCAAGGAATTGTGAAAATTGCTACGAGTTCTGTGGGAGTCCATGTTTTGCTGTTCTTCTTTGCATTGTGTTGGTGCAGTTACAGAGAAAAATCACTGCCTGTGTCCACTCTCCAGAAAGTTAGTTAAAATCGTATGGGAGTTGAATGCAATTTTCCACCATGGGGAAGTTAAGGAGTGAGAAGCTATAGGACGGTTGTAGGTTGCCGAATGCTCTGAATGATGTTGCACAGACAGCGAGGACAGTCAACCAGGTCATCGTAAATTCACCGGCCTGACTCTGCACCTCTCTGCTGGGTGTCACTGCTAACCAGGAAGGGGAACAGGAAAACTGGGACAGATTATCTGATTCCAACTAATGTTCAAACATGGCGCAGTAGTCCATGGCGTTAGGTTCAGCCAGCTGGAGATCTCTGTTCTCGGCTTTAGTGCCGTTCCCCCCCGACAGCAGTCCTGCCCTGGGCCTCCCCACTGAAACTGCTTTTTACATAGTACAGGCATGCTAATGAAGTGATCTGCATTCCGCACCACAGAAAGGAAATGATTGATGTTAATAGGTTCTCAACATGATAATACTGTGCTGGGTAATGAACAACGAATATTTAGAGTTTATATTACATAATCCTTAATCCCTTTGCAATCTGAATGTTCTGAGAGGATTAAAAAAAAACTGTCAGTCAGCAAATTAAAAAAAAAAAATAGAACATAAACTCGGTGTGATTTTGCGGATTAAATTTGGCTTTTGAAAGGAATATATTGGCAAGGGAATAGAGTTTTTTGTCTCTGCAGCTGTTTGAAAATTAATTAAAGTACATACGGTTGGTGATTAAATTAACTTTTGATATCTCTGAGAGCTCATTCTAATCAATCCATTGTCCATAAATTCAACTTATCTTACGGAGCTGGGGGGGTTCTGACCGGCAGCGGTATAGGACGGCCTTTCTCAGGTCACACAGGCATCCAGTTTCAGAGCACGTCTGTAAACCTTACTCATTCCTCCTCAGGTTGCATAAGGAATATGAGTGTGCCCCTGCCACCACGACACTCCAGAGCCCAGGCACTCACCAATCACAATGGCTCTAGCCTGCCTCACTGCCTGGATATCTGCCCAGGCCGTCAAAGTACCTCTCCAAGAACCCTTCACTGTGTCACCTGATCGCAGTGAGCAGAGTGAGAGATTCACTTTGGCATAACATACAGCCAGCATGTGACCCCCTTCGATGACAACCCTGAGATATGGAGATCTGTTTGTGCCAGTTAGCATGGCAGTAATTACCCGCCTACTTTAAGATGGAGGTTAATAAGGAAACAAAGTGTCACAGTTTATCACGAGAGTTTATTGATTTAATCCTTAGATCCATCTGCCCACAAGAGGAAGGAGAGGACAACTTAATGGATAATAAATAATATTTTTCTTCTTCTTTTTTTGTTGTTAATGTGACGACATCAGCAACTGCAACAGCTCCAAAACACCATTAACACACTGTCAAGAAGGATTCCACAAGAAGATTGTCTCACACTCTCACATGAATGCCACCCATTAAAACTTTATATATAAAGTATTTTTTCACCAGTATAATTTGAAACAGTCTTTCTCAAGTACATTGAGTGGAAAGCTTCCGAGAAATGAGGAGATGCGGTGCGATTTCTGATTTAAAAGCAACACTGAAAACCACATTAGATTCCTATTCTTTGTAGAACATTATTGAATCAAAGCTATTCAATAACCATAATACACAGCCTAAAGAATATTAATTTTACTATTTTATTGCACACTGATAAAACTGTTGCTTTTATCCTTTCAAGCAGTTTTATAGTGTAGCCTACAACATGCCTGTTATTTTAACTGGCTTTGTGGTTTTCAAACATCTAATTACTATTTTTACAAAAAATCAAAGGCAACACTAGCAAAAGATTATTTTTCATATTAATATTTTTTATTTACTCTGGCCCTACGACTGGACAGTGCAAACATTTTCATCCATCTAATCCTGTTTGCTGTTGGAGGCTATGTGGAGTTAGGTCTGGCTATAATTTCATTAGACCAACAGGAAACAACCTGAAAAGTAAACAGCCAAGTTAGTTCCAGAGTAGAAATAAGAACTGCCTGCCCTATATCATGTACAGTGTTTAAATGTTGTGCCTTTGTACTCTTGGTCATTATAGTATGAAAAATCTGTTTGCATGACATAATTGCAGCAAAGAAAATTACATCTATCTTTTCCCAAAAGTGGAGTTTGCTATATGTCCAGCTAACCAGGAAGGTGCTTGCTATTGTATATAGCTAACTCGCAAAGTGCAACCCTCAACGGTGCTGATTTCTAGTGAGACAGCTGCCTCTCTTGTGGCTGACTAACCTGAATTCTGGAGTCAAAAACAGGGGGAGGAATTTTAACACAGCACCAATGGCTAGAAGAGGTAAAAAAAAAAAAAAAACATGACAAGTAGCTTGTTGGCTACAGCTTGCGGTAGTCACAAGCCATGGCCTGCACATCAGAGAGGTCCACATTCTCTGGGCAGGCCTGCTGTCCCCAAAACCGATAATTAAGGGTCAGCCTTCATCACTCCCTCAACAAAAACAGCCAGGTTAACCAGGCGCCCTCAAAAGTAAATGGGATCCCGCTGTTATGGAACACAGACTCAAGCAGCCATTCCTAAACCATGGTCAGGACACAGGAGATGCCATTAGCCTGATTCTGTTACTGCAGCTAAAACTTAAAAGTTACCCTGAAACAGTTTCCATTTGGACATAACCTACCATTTTTTCCCTTTCCCACATGTTCTTTGTCAGTTCTTTGGTGAAAGCAGCAGAAGTCATTCCCAGTGATGGACTGGAAGCTTTCTGCCCAAGGTGACCCTGGGGATCCTCCTCGACTTTACCCCAGAAGACACAAAAGGCTGTGTGGTGCATTATGGCCGAGCTTGCCCATGCGTGCATGTGGGTATGTACTAAGGTGTGATCACGTTAAAGCCATCAGACTCCTCAATCAGACACCTGCAGCAATAAACTGCGGCCTGCATCTTTGAACTCACAGCTAATATAGACAGAGAATAACCAAACGCAAGGCAAAGGAAGGAAAAGTTCCACCCAAGTCAGAGAAATAAATACAGGAAGTAAACAAACATCTCACTGCGTTACAGCAGAAAAATATTTTACTGGCAAAAGGAACAACATTCGGCAAGCAATCACCGATAAGCGCAAGTCCATAGGCAAAACAAAAGAACACCCGAGTCAAAAAAAAAAAAAAAAAACTGACCTGAAAACAGCACACCAAAGAAAAAGTCGCTTATGCAGTTGGGGCAGGTAGGAGGTCTGTTGATGAGATGCCATTAACGTCTCAGGAGGAGCAAACAAAGCAATTCTTTTGCAGGGAGCAGCTGAGAGGTACTGGGTGGGGGGGTGGCACTGACAACGGTGAATTTGGATGAAACAGCAAAGTTACACCTCACAGTGTAAAAACAAAGTTTTGCCAGCTCATTGCACAGACACAAACTTTTGGTGGAACAAAAAAGTTAGGTTATTAAAATCTATATTTTTATTTATTACTCATATTGTAATTCTTTCCTCGTGTGTGTGTTTGCGCTTGTAGGCCCTTCATGTGGGTGAGTGTCAGCTGGTTCTGCCATCTCACTTTTTCGGCTTTTAACTTATTTTTTTTGGTTGTTATTGTGGTGGTGGTGGTGGTGGTGGTGGTGGTGGTAATGAGGCAGTTTGGTATTAAATGAAGACTCAGGGCTGGCTGTAGCATTTCTAGTGCTAAAAGCAAGACTTTTGCTTCTTTGTCAGAATAATAATTACTGAGCAATATTCAGCTAACAGCTACACAACCAGCCCCCCCCCTTGTTTTTGATCCCAGGAGAGTCCTCATATATTTACGCCTGATTTTGAAAAGAGCAAGATAAAAGACCCCCTCGCAACCACTGCCCACTGTGATAAATCTTGTGCCTTGTGATGCACTACCTTGCATTTACTTTTCTCTTTTTGGAGTGTGTCTCTTCAAATGGATTTGCATAAACATGAAGCGATTATCCTACGATTGAATACAGATGAAGCCTCACACACCCGCCACACACAAGCGGAGCGAGCGCGTTCCTAATCCGAAACGTGTTAACGCTTGGTTTGGTGCCGTCGGACAAATAATGTGCTCAGCGGTGGGTTTGCAGAACCGGTACAAAGCTGTACAGACATACAGGCAACCGTTCGGTGCGCTCAGGAAATCCACCAGGACTGCTGTGCCACGTGGCTGTGAACGGACACAGTCCAGAGACATTTCTATGATCGTACATGTAGACTCATCGGCTGCTGGTAGGCAGCTTACCCCCACTGCAGCACAGACAGACAGACAGACAGAAAGCAGAGGGCTGCACTGCAGCCCCAGCTAGGAGGAGGTCATCAGGTCAGTGTGTGGAGTGATAGAAACACTTTGCCCCGGAATCCCAGGGAAAAGGGCTCTTTGTTCCATCAGGTTTCTTCTCTAAGCCATGACACGATCAGACACCTCCATCTGAACACCCTGGACCCTGGTTTCTATAGGAAGACAGCCTACTTTTTTAATCTTACACAGTACTTGCACCTTGCGCAGGATAAGTTTTCAGTTCAAGCTTGCGAAAGGCATATGCACTGTGTCCTTCTCAGGAAAACAGTACACAGCATAGAGAAGTGTTGTTTAAATGCATTCATTGCAGCACTGTATTTCATCTGTCAACAAGCAGTATTCGAATCCGATTCATTTTTCATGTTTGCTTTCATGTGCTTATTGATTTGCTATATTTTTTTATATCCCACCATTTTCCCTGTCACGTATCAAGCTGGAAAGGTTCTACATTTATCCTCTGAAAAGAGTGGTTCTGATAAAGTCACAGCCATGCTTATTGATTTGGACTAACAGCAAAATCAATGATATAATGACAAATAATCTTTGATCACCTTCCTTAGATCTCAGACTTGACTTCTGCTTCCCTAACATCTGTGTATCAAAGTGCCAGGTTTACCTTGGCCAAAACCATTCTGTCAATCAAAGTGTAATATTATTTTCCTATATCATAAACCTATTGTGTTTTTGTTTGGCTTTACATAAGTGTGTGCATATATACATATATAATATATAATATGTGTATTATATATATTATATCATATATATATATGACAGTTTACCAGACCTTACCATAGACCTGTCAATCCTTTACAGTGCTGAGAAAAAAGGATCAAATTCTTTAGGGTTCAGTTAAGCTTTTATTTATTATATCCTGTGGTAGCAGCATCAACTTAACTCCATTTGGAATGAATTTTACCCACAATTCACAGCACAGTCGCTTGTGTGCAGAGAAGCATTTATTGTACAGCAGATCTTGCATGAAAGATGATTTCCATCACACGGGTACCGCACTTCAGTGCTCCACATGGAACAGAGCACATTTTTCATAGCAAATTGAGTCACTAACCACGCTTATTACTCCTAGCATAGACTTAGGCACACTCTTGGTCATATCAGCTGCAGCTACCTCTCTAAATAGCCTCATTTTAATTTTAGACCACTTTAGCAGAATTAAACAATGCAGGGTGGAACTCCAACTCCCTTTATGAGATTCAGAATATATAATGATAATCCTTCATACATGTAGCTGTTGCACAGTCACATATGCAGTGTAGCGTATCAGAGCAATGCTGCAAAAGGCAAATGAAACTGAAACAAGTATAAAGAGAGGGGGGGGGGTCCATTTGTAATTTTCTTATCATTATCTTGCCATTCTCTGAGTAAAATGTTAAACAGAACTGGGACGGCTGCCAGGATTTTGCGTTGTTCTGCACCTCTGCATAGGGTGTGGTGTCATCTTTTTATGTCCATAAATAACAAAACAAAACAAAAAAAAAAAAAATAAATAAATACATAAATGAACACATACATGCATACATACATGTTACTGTACATACACGCGCGTCTGCTGGCTTCTTGAATAAAACAAGTTTCATTATTTTCATTCTGGTACACCCAGTAAACATCCTTAATAAATGTAGTCGGTGAGTGAAAACCCTTAACAGCCCAATTCCCCCCCCCCCCCCTCTTAAACTTATAGTGTTCTTTTGGGGGAGATGCCAGTCATCTTGAGAGCTTTCTCTTTTTTTCCTGGCCGATGGATGACTAATGAAGATGGGATAATTACAGTATTTTTGCGAATATCAACCGCGCTCTCTCGCATCATCTCACATTTTCACAACTCAGCTTGCATGGATCATATCATTTCACCAACAGATTCCTGTTTTTCCCCCCGAAATGACGTGTTCAGAATCAAGCCAGGTCGTGTATTTTGAAATGGATTTCGATCCAATTCCTTCCATACTCACAAACGTGCAAATCGTTTAAATTGCTTAATGAGAAACGATAAGCATTATACAGAACTCCATTATCGTTGATTGGATACACATCCACAAATCTTTATTTTCTTTTTTAAGGTTTAAATTAATGCACGTGGTGTATGCGGAAATACATAAGTAAATATCATACATATAAATACATATACAAATAAACACAACTTTCCGTATAAATTATATAACCGCTTACTTTAAACCATTCTGTTGTTCAGCGATAAATTATTAGAGAGGATTGTGAATGGATTCATATTTAGGTAACAGCTTTTCTAACCCGACTGCAGAAAAATCCTTGGAAACAATGTACCAACAGGACAGTCTTCAATACATGCATTCATTGGCATTTAACCATTTGAATGAAACATTGGCGTGTACTGTTGTAGTAAACTATAAGGTTTATCAAATCGACGCACTGGTGGGCTTCGGTCCGCCCTGCACAAATGGTAAACTGTTTCGTAACATCAGTTTTCGACTACCAAGATGAATGTCTATGCGTTTCAGTTTAAATGATAATTGGTATTAGCTAATGCTTACATACAGTAGGATTGCCACTATATTACAGCAATTATACTTGCGCAAATTGAATTTATCGGTGACTTTATCGGTCAATTTATCGCTGTTAAACGCCGCCCTCGGTGATCTCACTTTTTTAACATTTCGTCTCATTTGATTAACACTACATTAGCAGCACTGTTCAGTGTCAGGATATTGAAAATACTTTACGCGTAAAGGCCTACATGGAAACTGCTGTTTTGACAATTTTCACACTATGTTGCCATATTCAGAAACTGCTGCGAAAACAGAAAAATAATCAGCTCGTGTGCAAGTATTAAGAATATCCTAATGGTACTATTCATTTATCTAGCGATTATGTTCCTGTTTTATGAAGGGACCAAACATAAACCGTTAAGCATATGTCGTTGCAAGGCATTTTAAGGGACGCCAAGGTTTTGAAATTGCGCAAGCCTTCTGGTTTTGAAAGGTTGGTGTGTTACAACGAAATAGCGATACAGAGATACAGGGATGGACCTCGCTTTAAGTGAAAATGATTAACATCGTTTTAATGTTTTTATTATTATTATTATTATTGACCAGGTGCACCCCACACAGTTGTATATGTTCTTTTTCAAAAGTATTACTGCACGTGTCCCATACCCACAAAATGGGAATATCTCATGATCTACAACACCTGAAACGTATGAGTTTGTGGAAAGCCTTTTTGAAGTCTTCATTAGACATCGTGTAAATGATTGGATTGATTAAAGAGTTAAGGTAGCCTAGCCAGGTGAAGATGTCAAACAATTCGGGATGGAAAGTGCAACTCGTACAGATAGGCACTAATAGCGTGTAAATGAAGAAGGGCAGCCAACATATAATATAGGCGCCCAGTATTATTCCCAAAGTTTTAGTCGCCTTTCTCTCCCTGGCAGCGGAGATGCGCTTCTTTTCCAAAAGTGCGTCAGACACGGTCACTTTGACCGGGTTTGCGCTAGCCGAGGAGCCGGTGTCGCACGAGGAGGTTTCGGTTGTCCCGTAGTTCAGAGACGTTGTAGAAGCCACGGATCCCGGTGAGTTTGTGATCAAGTGCGCTGAAGTAAGTCTTTTCCCTGCCTTTTTGGGCGACTGTTTCAAGATGCGTTTTCTGGCTTCCACGTAGATCCTACCGTAGAGGACTATGAGCAGCAGGGTGGGTATGTAGAAAGCCCCAAAGGTTGAGTAGATAGTGTAGAAAATGTGGTCAGTGTTCACACTGCAGCTGGTCAACTCCCCCGCTTTGACCTGACGCCAAAACAAGGGCGGCAATGAAATTGAGATAGCGATCACCCAGGCGGTAGCAATCATTCCCGCTGCGCGCGCCGGGGTGCGCTTTTTGGAGTACTCTACTGCATCCGTTATAGCCCAGTAACGATCCAAGGCAATTACGCACAGGTGAAGAATTGATGCGGTGCAGCACGTGATATCAGAAGATAACCAAATGTCACATATAATTTGCCCCAAAGTCCATGTGTGGCTTACCGTGTACAGTGCGCTTATGGGCATCACCAAAATCGACACTAAAAGGTCGGTGACTGCCAGCGAAGCAATAAGGAAGTTCGCCGGAGTGTGCAGCTTTCTGGACTGATAAATTGTTGCTATGACGAACGCATTCGATAATGTTGTGGCGAAAGTTATAACGGATAAGGTTACTGCCAGACCTGCCTGGAAAACAAGATTTGCGTCTTTCTCCTCGGCTTTAGATGTGTAGTTCACATTTGTGTCGTTTGTTGAAATATTCAGCAGCCCTCCGTAGAGCGCAGGAGTCGGCTTGAACTGACTGGAGCGCTCCATACTTCACGATTGTTTAATCGCAGGACTGATGTGAAGTGATATCTACACCATTATCATTGTGCTTTTTCTGAAGTAAAAAAATGCTCCCACATGCAGAGACATCGCTGAAGTAGAGATTCTGTCTTCTCCATAAAATGATGCTGTCCTGCACATCAGCTCCATTTTCAGACGTAATTTCAGCTCCACTGGCGTTGGCACGTCACAGTTGTAAATGTTAATTAAATATCTTGGAACACCATGTTGTCTTTTCTCACTAAAAATACCTATTGTTACTGTCACCGAAAACAGTTATGAGCTATTCGTTATCAGCGATAACTATTCCATTGTATCCCATTTATTTAATTTGATCAGTCAATATGTGAGAAATGACTAAATTCATAAACAAAAACACATGATCCATTGTTGCCTTTTACAGTTTTTTTTCCCTTTTTCCAGATGTGTTAGTCCATTTTTGAAGCGCAGTATCTTTCTTCAAAAGTTGAGCAGGTACGAGTGAGGCTTTCCACCCGGGTTGACACAACACGTTCTGGCAGAAAATAAGCAGTGCTGATAGAAACGACCCTCTCCGTCTCCTAAAGGAGTGAGGGGTGTCGTCCACCGGGTCATAACGTCCTTGGATTTGTCATGCGTTCGCAGCGTATCTACAACAACCAACGACTGAACACCTTGTAGTTAAGATGTTGTGCACTGAATTCAATCGAGTTTTACTGAGCTGCGTCAGGACTTCCATTTGTCGCACACTGGACCCTCCTAGAGGCTTGTTCCGCTTCGATGTCTGTATTTCAGCACAAGTGAATCACAGCAAACATTGGCCGCAGGACCTTGGACAGTTCCCGTCTGAGCGCCGGAGACAAAACGTGAAACAAGACATTCAAACCCCGAGTCGTTTTGCGTTGTCCGGTTGCTATTGTTGAGGAAAATTCCATTCGACTCCGCCATCCAAGAGAAACTTTTACGCTTTTAAATCAAAATTAGCCGTCTCTCAGCGAGTGTCAGTGAACTTTTAGAACGAGAATACGACTTTACCCGCAAAAAAATAACGCCCACAAGAATCACCCATCTCACTGGTGCACTGCCAAAGACCGTTGGGAAACTGTCCATTATGATGTATAGGATTAGACGTGATGAATGTTTGAAACATGAAGTCTGATTTTCGTCTTTAATGAAGTCGGGTGGGAGCTCCTTCTACAGTTTAAGTCGCTGACGTGAATGCCGCGCTACAGCTCTGCAGTCGAACTACACTACGCCCCACGACGGCTTCCTCCCACGGAGGGAACTTCCCTGCACTACCCCACCTCTCCAACAGGGGCCTCTCTTATCACATCGGGTCTCTGACAGGCTACACGTTGTACTCAAGCAGAGAAGAAAAACGTAAATTAGTCTTATTGTGCTCCTGCCGCCTCGGTACCAACGATGGCCTGGCTGTCCATCAAATTAGAAGCTGAAGTATTATTTTTCAGAAGAGCTTGTTTATGACATGAACAACAACATATGAAACTCAACATGTCAACACAGAGTAAGCCTGTCAGTAAAATCACATAACATATGGCAAAGGAAAGTCTGATGAATATTGCAAGTCAAATCATGAGAACCAAGGTTTTCTCTAGGAGTTAACCAGGGACATCTCTGGTGTTGACAGGGCTGACATGTTCTGTTCAGATCCTTGCTCTTGTTTGAGACTGAAGCACATATCTGGAAAAAACACATTCACAGCCAATGTGCGTGTGCACACACACACACACACACACACACACACACACACAAATCTGACTTAAAATGCCGTCAAGCTTGAAGGTGTTGTGTTCTTTCCTTCTGGGTTCATGTGTTCTTTTCTTCTGGGTACAACATTTGGGAATCATTGAGACACTCCTATTATGTGCTCAGAACATTAATCTGTTCGTGAACTAGCTAATTTACAGCTCTGACCAGCCGTTACTTTTATTAGTTTTTGGGGAAGTTAAGGGGGAACTCTTCACTATCATTCGCCATGTTGTGTAATATGTATGAATCATTACCTTGATGAGTGAGTACAAGGCTTCCACAGCACAGTTGGCCCAGAGCTGAACCCTGCTCCCCAATGCCGATTACAGAACTGTGAACAAAAGGACTCTGAGGTGCTTCTTTTTGTCATCCGAGGAAAGCATAAATGTTTCACAAGAGTTCTATATTCCTGTGTGGAGTTTAAATCACTTGAAGCCAAAATTACTATATAAATAATTCACCTGTATGGATTTTATGGATTTTGGCATGGTGAATATAGTATTTTGTTTTTCCAAAATATATCTGCAGCCTCCCGTTAGAGAGAGGTTTTGATTTGCTGAGGTTAAATGCAGCTTCAGATTCACATTCCTAATTTACAACTGCTGGCATATTTGGTGACAGGGCAACATGACTGTCCTTGCTTCAGCTATGACACATGGAGATGTATGTCAGAACGTGCCAAATTATCTGAGTAATTTGGTCAAAAAAAAAACTAAGAGCAACAGCAGCTCTCACCTGTGGAATACACACACAGAGGAACTCTAGCTGTGCTTAGCTGTGAAACCTGAAATACAGAGCTGGATGAAGAAGACTGTTTTTATGGTAACACTTTTCTTCATAATTTGATGTTACCAGTCAGACCAAATCACAGCCTCTGATATTTTGTTTTGCATTTTAACTGGCTGCATACCCAACAACGGTGGTGAAACAGACCACAAACCTTACCTGCAAATGGTTAAATATATTGTGACAGACAGGTTTTTTAAACATATGTGCAATGCATGACCCTCAAATGCAACACAAAGGCTACAGCTGATGAAAGCCCAAAATCTGGAGAAATATTTCAAATATATCAAATAAACACACAAATAAGGTGTGTACCTCATTAAACAGTAGAAATTGATATTATGCCTCTAGTTCGTAGTTTGGAGCAAAGTTATGTCCGGCTAATATCAACGTTCCTGCATGTTCCTGCTCGCTATGAGGAATGACGGTGCAGCGGACGACACCCGTTTCACCCAAAAAATGGGACAGAAAAGGAAGAACTGAAGAGGGCACGAAACTGGCACAGTGGCAGAAATTCAGAGCTGGAACTGATTTAATAAAGCCGGGCGAGTCCGTGCCTGAAACGTTTCTGTGCAAATTGGAGGCAGTTAGAGCCGGGTGCAGCTCAGGCCACCTGACAGTAAGATTCCGTGCTCGTCCAATCAAGTTGAGACGAGCGCGTATCATATTCTCCCCCTGCGGTTTCTCTGAGGTCAATTATACCATTTCACTCTAGCAGAGAACCACTGTTTGGACTGGAATACAGTGACATCTCGGGGAGGCAGCAAACCTATGGGGTTTGCACGGATTTTTATTTTTCACTGCAGACTAAACAAATTCCCTTTTGTCATGCTCCAAGTTTTATAGTTCAGAAAACATGTAATAAGTTACCAGAATTCAGGGACAGGGTAGAGGGGTATTGGGATTACTGCACGTTAGTTATTGGACTTGTATTTACCATTATTTGAAGTGTTATTCACATTGAAATGAGAGGAGGTATTTGCAATGAAGACTGCCAAAAGGACGGGACAGTGTCCGTGACACCTAGCAGCTGCCAAGTATCTTTTGTCTAAAATGATCCTAAATTCAAAATCTGTACATGGCATGCATACAATCAAGTTAATGAAATGCACAACGCTTTCCCACATAAATGTATTTGTATAAAAGAGATGAAAGAGAGAGGCAAAATGTGTGACAAAGGCCAACCTCACAGAACTGGACTCTAAAGCTTAGAGTAATGTGTAATTACACACACACACACACACACACACACACACACCAGGCACGCTGAAACGTTTGGTTTGCAGAGCCAGTGCTTGACATCCTGAGAAAAAAAATCAATTTGTAACCCATACACAGCAGTCTTCCCCTAAGTGGCCATTGCATCCCGCTCTCAGCATAAACATATACATTCAAAGCAATCATTGCCCCTGATCTCTGTTTGTTTAAAAACGACATAACGGGTCATTTTGCCCGGGGATTCTGCAGGATTGAAGGGTCACGGAAAGGTCCTGGGGACAAATTTGCCTACTGAACACCTCATCTCATTGCTTTTCTCTCATGCGTTCCTTCTAATTTTAACTGATCAGTCACAGGGTCCTCCCACTCACACACCCACCTGACCTCCCTCTCAGCTGCACCCTCCTCTGGTTGGCTGCCTCAAGCTCTAATGTATATCACATGACCTGGTCTTCCTGTGCAGCATGTGGCATAGCTGTAAGGAGAAGGGCTTGTAACCCAGAGGTTGCTGGTTTTATTCCTAGGTAGGTCACTGCTATCTCACTCTTGGGCAAGGTACTCAGTATACATCCAACTGTATGAGTGGATAACATGTTTTAAAAAAAGCCATATGAGTGTCTGCTAAGCAGGCTAATGTACTGTAATGGTACTTGTTCTGAAAGTTGCTGGAGGGGCAAAAACACAGGAGAGCCCACTGAAACTCAGTGAGGTCCATCTTAATCTGTGTGATCTGAAAACAAATGCCACAGTGATTTATGTCTTACATGTTCCATAGCTATCTGCCATCAACACTCTAAAGTAAAAGCAGAAATACTTTACAAGACATTTAATTTTGATTTCAAAATTGTGGTTTTTATGTACCACCTGACATGGGTACCTACAGGCTATCCATGAAATCACTACCTACCTAGCTGTCTTGCCAGACATCATCTTTAAACAACTTGCCTAAACAACTTCATTGCTGTATCTAGATAGATCAAGTTGCACATAACACAGTGGACAGCAGCCAGCTAGCTATGTTAGCACTATGGACCTATACCAGCAAAAACTATTCTACCTTATGTAATGGTTTCTGGCTGGTCTTAGATAGCATTTTACCATATGTTCACATTATCTTGCACAGGGACAGTGTGCAAAATCCTTTAATATGTAGGTGCACAACCATCCTTGAATTCACCTGCCGTGCCTGTGCATCAAAATTTTTACCCATTTTCACCACACAGTGGGATCAATGTTATTACCCTCAAACCAATCAGGAAATAGTGGGAGGCTTCAATGACGAGGTTCAGTACTTCATAATCACATTATTTTCCTCACATTGTATTTGTATTGTGCTGTAGTTGTTTTGGAGGCCGTACTTGAACGTCCCCAGTGCACGTAGTTCTACCCATTTGTCCGGCATTCTGCTCTCCCTTGCATGCTACTTTGCACACAAAAACAAAAGCTGAATGTTCCGTCCGCTCGAACTGATGACGTGATTTGAAAGACTAAAAACAGGTTGATTCTTTCAAATAAATTACAGAAATGAGAGGAGCGGATGAGTTGCATTCCGAATGTTTTTTTGTTGACCATCTCAGTTATAGTCCACCCTCTTCACACAGCCAATATTTACCATTTTGTTTGACGAAGGGATTAGCGCTAGCACTCAGCAATGTGAACACGCAGCGTACAATTCCTGCCCTCAAGGCACTAGTGCACACAAATTGGTGACGTCAATCGAGACACTACAGTACAAAGTGTTTTTATAGATGTAACCAGTCAGCGCAATCTATCAATGATTTATTTTGCAAGACTTCAATCAAGTAATTACAGAGATGCAAATTAAATCAAATTCACAGCAAAAAAAAAAGGCAAGAGGGGTTCTTTTTAACTGTGACAGAGCTGGGGAATGAAGCAGAAAGAGTTTATAAAAATTTATAAATAAATTTATTAATAAAAATTAAGGCTTATCATCCATATTATCTTTAATCTAATATACTGGTCTTAATTTATGCTATTCTTGCAGTTTCCAGAAGCAACAGATTTTGGCATTACAGCATAAACTCTCTGTTCTTATTTACACCAAATACTTAGCTAACCTAAAAAAAAAACAAAAAAAAAAACAGCACTAACATGAAGTTTTCCCAGACGACATAGTCACATCTTTGACATGTTTTCTGGAGGTGATGTCCCAAAATGTGACCTGAGGGTTGAGAGTCTGTTACACATTTTGTTACATAGTGTTTTGCATGAAGACAAATATGTTACAAATCATAATTATAATAACAGAGCTAGTTTGCAGAATAATCCAGGGCAGAATTACAGAGAGTTACAGCCAATGCACGACCATTTTGCTGTGAAAAGTCCATATTATGGCTAGGATGCGTCTCGCACACTCCCTGCTCGAGTGGTTTACGCAATGAAGTGCAAAGCTAAATATGGACCGAAGACAGAGGTTTCTAGGACCACTGCAGCCTCTGGTTTTTAAGTGGGCTGCACAGGGAGATGATGCTAGTGTAGGCGGTGTGAGCGATCACCATGGATCTCCAGTTAGAGAGAGAGAACAGAGAGACAGGTCCCAGTTAAAAGGTTCATTGCATAAGAATCTTTCATCTATACACATAGTACATGTCACATAGGCACTGGCTGAGGAACGTCCGCTCAGCAATGAACCGAGGGAAATGTGAGGTCCTCTTGTAAACAGAGCACACCGCATACTGAACCAGGACAAGCCTGCTAGAATCCAAACATGCTTGGACATCCCCAAGGTCAAGTTGCCAGCTGACCCTTAGCTGTCTAGTTAGCTGGTCAGAGATAGTTAACTGAAACGGGTGACGTTTCTTGATTTGATGACTGACTTTTTTTTTCATATTTATTTTTTCTGTGCAAAAAACTATGGAACCTTAGATCTTAATATTTTACGTTTTACTGTATTGCCTTTCGACAGTCAATGGACTAAGAAGAATCATATATTGCATATAATGAGCCATGTACCCCTCACAAGCTGTGGCAACTCTGTCTCCTGTAGCAACGGTATATACCGCAGACAATCCATGTTGCCATGCACGATTGCAGTAGTAGGAGGTGTTATAGTATTGGCTGCAATCCAGTAAGGAACATGATTACATTTAGTATATGTTGATGTTTCCATGGATGATCAACGCAAATGAGAAAATATTCTCACCCCACATACTGCATGTTGCTTTCTCCAAATGAGTGCCCCCTGTTTAGACCCTCTTCAGCCACAGTGAAGCGGACATGGGACCTCAGAGATGATCTGGACTGGCTTCGGTTTTGTCGTGCTGAACTCAGCGGCACATTGTGTAAGCATGAGCTGATCTGATGTCAGTGTTACACTTTCTTCAAGTAGCATTCGGGGTGGGGAAGCAGATTCTGAATCAGCGGCACTTTAATCTATCATAAATATGGTGAAAAAAAAAATCCATATTCAAATCCAATATTCAAAATGTTATGCACCCCCCCTCCCCCCACCCCCAGAAAAAAACTAGGTCTGTGCCATTGAAAATATTCTGGACACACCACTGGCTAAGCCACCTGTTAGAGGAATATGATTTCCCAGAGGGAAATAAACTTTCTCGTAATGTCAGTGTCATGTTGGTTTGGAACACTGAAAGCAGTAAATGGAGAAGGCATGAGATAATGTACTTGTTTTCTTTAAAAAAAAAAGGACTCCCTTGGTAAATGCATTTCATTTCATATGACTTGACTATACCTTTGAAAATGAATATCAGGACTACCCCATCATTATATGATATATTTTGTTCTTGTTCAATAACAACCCGAGCCTGAATCACACATTTCATTTTTTATGCCTCAGTATATAGCTATTGATTTTTCTTCTGCAACAGCTAGATTGATCTTAACAGCATGGCAAATACTCTACATTTGACTGCAGTATTGCTCCAACAAATTCTACATTTGACTGCAGTATTGCTCCAACAAACTCTACATTTGACTGTAGTATTGCTCCAACAACTGACATTTTTATTTGGGCTGAAGCAAATAGCTGGTTATTCAAATAAATTTTGTAACGTGTATACTTCTGGCATAGCACCCAGTGTAAGACCCTTGGGTCAATTACAACAACCTTAGCAGTCGTTTAAACCTCAGGTTTACACCACTACATCACTGAACTCAGTGAGGCCTGGAACTGCTGTTCAGTCCTAATTCAGTTCACAAGCTAGCCGCTAACTTGATAAAAACTCTCTAGCAAAAGGTTAGAGGTACAGGATCTCTTTTATCCAATTGAAATTATCTGATGAGTACAGCTCATACTGTGGAAAGTGGGGTTTTTTGAGGGGTCCTAAAAGTTTAATTGATGGAGCAAGGGGTCAAAACCTAGTCGCCCACTCCACAATAAAACACTACCACATCACTAAAAGCCATTACTCACACAGTAATGCAGAGATATCCTCACACAGGCATACCCGACTCTTACAGTGGTCAACAAGTGTATTTTGCAGAGACAAGAAGTTTTTGATTGCTGTTAGCATGGAGCTGTAGTCTTTCTATTCAAAATGATGTGACACCACAACATTGCCTTTTGAATGTAATCAATGTATTATATAAGTTGCATTACTGTGACCAAGGCAAGCACTGTGCTGCATGACACATTGGTACTTGAATAAACATATGAGAATGAATGTGATTTTAACATTTAGATTAGAGACCTAGTCCTAACTATTACACCACATGACTGCCTATGGTTTGATCCCACTGAGTGAAAGCAAAAAAAGCTGCATTCTAGTTGCATTTCAAGGTTATTACAAAAAAAAAAAAGTTAAGATATTTTTTGACATTGTCTTTCTCTTTGTATAGGTTTAATAAGTACATTAAATGCCACAGTCAAGTCATGACATGACATATCAGTTATGCCATACTATAATTATGTGTAACCTCCTTTCAGCATGCTTTAGTGACCACTGCAATAGTGTGTCCCTTGATTACCTGTATTTGCACGCGGTGGCGGAAATGGAGCTACACTGTAGCCGACTAAATTCATACGTTAAAGAAACGTGCAGCAATACAACAGGCTATAACCATCAAGCGCTATCTGAATATCGCTATGGTGTAGCTGATCTAGTCACCGATTTCAACCGGGCTTACCTTACTCTTTCTGTGAAAGATGAATGGGCCAGCAGAGGACGATGACGAACTGGAAAGACAAAGTAACGTAGTTACTTAGTAGCGAAAAGCTTCATACTTTTCATTGAATAACGCGCAACATCTAGCGCTAACTACGTGATGCTAGTTAGCTAGTCAGGCAGCTGGTTAGACGTTGTTCTCAATAACCTGTGAGATTTTAAACGGGGATTACTCACCTGTTGACGTTCAGAGTTAATTTGTGTAGTTGAGGTGAAAAAATATTACGATCGTTAACTTGGAATGAAGGTTAGCAAGCCAGCTAACACTAGTCGCTAACACTTTAATGTCGATCTCAGCTGACAGCTACATAAAGCTAACAGCAGATAGTTACTCTAGTTGGTTTACCGTGATTTACTGGAAGTATTATCAGCTTTTCTTTTAAAAGCAACTACAGTTTTGCTCTGCAGACATACTAGCTACCGAGTGTATGTGGAACTAATCGGATCGGCTACCGAATTAGCTAGCTAGTCTGTAGCCCAAAAACACATAAGCAAAGTGTATGCTGTGTAAAGTTAGGTAACTTACCATTATTAGATATAGCTGGATGTTTTAAAAACATATGGCTATTAATACGCGAGGGACATATATTTTATTGTAGTGATGACTGTGCTTTCACAATGGTATTTGACTAGCTAACGTTAGCTAACTCTGCGTTCCCCAACACTGGTCCCGGGGGCATCTACTATGCTGCTTTATGTAACGAGCTGTTGATTACGTACTAATCTATCTTTGGCCACACCTGGCAGTTAACTACCTGTCTGAGTTCAGCCCACGAAGAGAGACATGATTTGGTGGTGGTGTGTTTGTGCTAACAGAAAGATATAATTAAAGGTGTTCAATGATTTTAATTCATTTATATACTTTTGTTCATACCTGGCCCTAGCATAAACCTGGGCCACTGTTTCAGTTAAGCTTGGCCTATTGTTGGGAGGCTTGCTGTGATTGGCTGAGCCAATACAATTAACAATATGATCAATATCACAAAAGAGACAGTCGTTTTATAAAAATGCATTTTATTTATCTGGTATGCCCATATAGGGGATTAAAACTAGATAAACCACAAATGCTATTTGTCTGTAATAGCTGTCAAAAGCTAGTTCTACTTGCTCACAGTGATGGTGACACCTGCTATAAAACACATTTATTTAATAAAGGAGAAACTGCACATGTCTGTAAATGAAACCCAGATCAGTATGTAATGATCCGCTCAGTAAAACTAATTACAAACTCAGCTGGAATAGAAGCCAGCACACACAGCATGTCCCCAGAACCAGGGCTGGGAAACACTGCTTATGATAAGGGCAGTGTGAACTTTACTGCACCAGAAGACTGTAATTTATCATTCTAATATTTTTTTTAAAAAATTACATGCACCAGGAGCTGACCTGAAGAAGTGGCACCTCAGGACAGTGAAACTAGCTGCCGCAGTTGCTGTTGTAAAGAGTAAGCCACCAGGGAGGAGCGGGAGGGAGCATGCCGAGTTCCTGGCCGCCCAGCTCAGGAGCCGGGAGGAGGACTGGAGGGCCAGGGCCCAGAGCCTGCAGGAGGAGGTGCTGCATCTGAGACAGGAGCTCTGTCTGGCTCAGGTCCTGTCGAAGCCCGGCCGCTCTGATGGAGCAGGTAGGGTTCACAGCCTTTATGGGCGGCAGTGTAGCATAGTGGTTATGCAGCAGGACTTGTAACTGAAAGCTTGCCGGTTCGATTCCCCACGGGGGCACTGCTGCTGTAGTCTTGGGCAAGGTGCTTAACCCACAGTTGCCTCAGTAAATATCCAGCTGTATAAATGGATAACATTATAAAAATCTTTTAATTGATATAAGTTACTCTGTTTAAGAGTGTCTGCTAGATGCCAATAATGTAATCTACTGTATATGTAACTCATTTTGTCACACTGCCACTAGTCAGCAATAGGATGTATTTCAAAATCGGACTGAAACACAACATACATTTTTAAGAAAGGAGGCCATGTTCAAATCATGCATCACGGCAGTATTCTAACGTGATATTGAAATGACTCAAAAGACTAAATTTCATTTCATAACAGGGACACTGCAGCACTGCAGTTCAGAACGACTGCATTTGAAAAGGGCAGGCAATGTAGCCCGTTGTGCTTACACTGCAGACGTGAAGCGCTTAATGTTGTAAAACAACCCTGAGGTCTGTCCCTTCCTTTAGGATGGTTGCGATACATAATTATGTATTTTAACGTGACTGTGTATGTCTGTATTCAGAGAGAAAATGGGCTCAGGTGTATTATTTTATTCAGCTGAGGAGCGCAGGGATTCAGGCTCATTAAATGTAGACAGCTCTCAGGGAGGGTGGGCTAATTCTGCATATCAATGCATCATTATGGGTTAGAATGCCTATTGTTGCTGAGGGAAAAGGTTGTGTTCACAATTTTTCTATAGAAGCAACTGAGCTCAGTCTATAACGGGAGTGAGGGGACCGTGCGACTATTGTCTGCATTTTCAAGGGTTGCAGGCTCTGAATGATTGCCACCCAAAGAGGCAGATTAATGAGTTTTAGCATCACCAGCACAAAAGGTTGCCTTGGGAACAGGTACCTTTGATGTGCAAATTGAAATTATAAATAAACTGAAATGACTTGAGCAACCAGTTAGATGGGAACCAGAAGATGATGTTCAATGACAAATTGGTAATTGAGTCATAAAACATGCAATAACGCCCGCGATGGTTTTCTCGGGAGGGCGGAGAGGGGGACAGAGGGTCAGCGTTTAGGGGGTTCAGCTGACATGTTTGGCTTTGAGGTAATGCCTGTTGACTGTGTCCAGCAGGGACCGTGTTGACTGTGTCTGTAGACCGTGGTGACGGTGGTGCTGTGTGTACGCTGAAGCTCCTGGTTTTGTTTGCAGAGGCTTCAGCACAGGGTAGCATGGACCTGCTCTCCCAGGAGCTCACAGGCTCCACGAAGCCCCCGCTGAACTGGGAGAGGGATTCAGGATGCAGCACAGGGGAGAACACAGAGGCCCTGCCCCCCACCCCGGAGCCTGGAGAGGCCCACACAGAGCTGTCCTGTGCCCCCTCCTCCTGTCCTCCCTCCCTCAGCTTCTCCCCAGGCAGTGGAGGCGCTCAGGAAAGAGCTGTGCTCCTCAACATGCAGTTCCTGCAGAATCTGCTGGGCCTGGCTCGGGTGGAGGGTGGGGCTTGCTCGGCTCGGTTCCACGGGCCTGTCTCAGACAGCCACGCCTCCGTAGTGTCCGATTCCGTCTGCCAGCTGCTGACCTGTTTAACGACAGCGTTCAGGGACCCCCGGCCCTTCCCAGCAGCTCCTCTGCTCCTCCAAGCTGCCCGGGTGACGGCACAGGCAATGGATTATGGGAGCTGTGACCGCCCGCCCTCGGTGGACCTCATGACGCAAGTCGATGAATCCCTGAAACAGCTCACCAGCCAGCTGCTGACGAACACCCAGCTCAACCGGGTAAGCCCCTTCATTCCAAAGCTGCACTGCACATCAAACAGGATAAGTTCTTTTTTTTTAAATTTAGTTTTAATGATTCATCTCGGTCTGTTTTGGTCTATTTTAATGTGATTTTTAAGAGTCTGTGTATATGTGCAGTGTAAGGATATGTTTTAAAGTTTTATGTGTGCAGGTGCTGTGTTGCTGGATTTGGTTGTAATGACACCACACTCACAAAATGAAGTTATTTAGGGAGAAGAGTATGTGATTCATCACCCTGTCTCCTGAGGGAGTTCAGGACTGAACTACCACTTCTCCAGCTCGAAGTGTTCCATGGTCCCTACGCACCTGCGGGAAATAAAGGACTTCCCCGCTGCTCTCAGTTAACCTTAATTCTTGGCGGATCTTGCAAAGTACACTTACTGTATCATACTTGAGTTTTTCTGCTTGATCCCTGTGTGGGAAGATATTACACGTTAAGTGCGGAGTTGCAGGACTTGCCTGATTCCGATGCAGTGACCTGGCGTGATCTCTTACTCCCGTGTGTCTCGTTCATCTCATCCAGTGCTTTCAGATCTCACGGCTCACAAGGAAAGCCAGGTCATTTTCCGCCCCACTGAGTTCTGAATTACTCCCTACATGAAAAAGTGTGTTCTTTGCCCTCCGTAAAAAAATAAAAATACAGACGGCCACCGAGAGACAAAGAGGTCAATCGCTGTTGACGTTGGAACCTGGTAATTTTCTTTGAAAGCATGCCGTGGCCCTCGTTGAATGTTAAATACCTGTAATAAAGCCGCAGCATGGGCTCCAGGTGCCGAGATACTTACACTCGTGCGGCATTAACACCAGGGTATTCATGACCATAATCTGGGAACAACAGCAATTTTGGTGCGGCGAAACAAAAAATGACGTATGCCTTGAATTTTGATTCACAGTTTTCCAGTTGAATGACCTGGTGCTCCAGAGGAATGTATTGAATTAATATTAGATTCTGTTGTCCTTTTCTCTCAGCTTATTGTGCCTGCTAAATCCCCTCGTCCCCTATTTCCATTTATTGTCCTGTTCAGGATTAGTGCCGGCAGTGACAGGGGCCAGGCTGTGGGGCGATGAGGCCCAGTTTGGCTTTTGCAGAACTTTCGCCCTCATTCCCACTCTGTCTCTCTGAAGTCAGAGCTGGCCTGGATGGACTGTCACCTCTCTGTCACAAGCAGCATATCAAGGCTGTAACGCTCAGGGCTGTGGTGGAGGTGGTCGCGCTAATAGATTTTTTGGGAAAGGTGATGTGGAGGGGGGGGGTCATATAGTGAAGTGCTACACTTATTAAATGTTCTTTTTTTCTTTTAGAGTTTTTCTCATCATCCTACTGTTGCAGAGTGATCACTTTGTTCTTACTGTGCAGACCCAGTTGAGAGCCTGTGTGAGTCGATGAAATATCTCTGTCATGATTAATACTAAATCACTAATTCAGTGGAAACCTTCGGGAGAATTAACACGTTTTTCACATTTCACCTAGTTAGCCTGATATAACAGAGTCCTTAAAGGGGAGAGCATGATGCATATTAAAAACTAGAAAATGTTTTTTACTGCCATAGATCTGAATGTGAACTACTTAGTAATGGCTTTCAATGTGACTTTGGGAAGCCATAATAATTCATCTCAGTTTCCTCATATTTTCCTATTATGCAGATCATATTAAGCAGATCACTGTAGATGGCTGTGGTATGCTTGGAAGGGCAGAGCAGAGGAAAGCACTTGATTGTGAGATTGAAAAAATCCATTTTATCCAATGAAGGACTATAATTAGATTAAAAACTGACAAATCCCAACAAATCGTTTGAATGATGTTTCAGAGAAGAGACCAGAATCCTCAGAATTGTGACAGTGAATTTAAACAGTTTTGAAAGCTTGAAATTCACTCACCAGTCGTGAAGAATAGTGTTCAGTCTTCACAAGGTCACCCAAAGAATGACGCATGTGAAAAATAAAAAAGAAAGAAAGAGGTGCGTTCCCATCTCAGGGTCTACAGGTACCTGTGTTGTAGTTCTGCGCTGTGGGATGAGTGTAAATGGTGTTCAGGTAAAGCCTCTGTTAAAGGTAACTTGGCAGCTCTCCGGACTGTTCAGCACAGATACACCTGTGTCACACCCTTTCTCCAGTACATAACATTACATTACATTAATTTAGTAGACATTCTAAGCCAGAGAAACTTCCAGCACGATAGAACAGAAATGTATCCAGCCACGTTGAATGAGCAGTAATGTCACACCAAGCTAACAACATTCCCAGACCAGTGAGTGTGAGCACACCACCATGCAAGCACTACCACAAGTTAACTTGTGCTTTTCTGAAACTAGATAGCCTAGAAAACTCAGGGAAGTCAAGCACAGACACCACGCTACGTGTAAAGAGGTAACCCCAGCCAATGTGTGCTTTGTACCACCAAAAATACCAAAATCAACTCAGACTGATGTTTTGGATAAAAGTGCTACACATTTGCGTCTGTGTTTGAAAGCCGCGTTTCTGCCACTTAAGTAGGGCGTCACAGTGTGATACTCCCAGCACATACTGAACTTCACAACTCTGACTCAAAAAATGATATGCAGAGAAGAAAATGATACTTGTGTTAAATATAGAAGTCTATTTTTACGTTTTTCAAAGTCTAGAGGAAAACATTTTATTGCAAGTTTCCTGATTCAGCATAGTTTTCAGCGCAGAGTTAGTGCAGAGTTTCTGGCCTAGAAGGGTTGTGTTGTTCCAGTCTGTCTTTAATTCTTATTATTCATGGCTCTTTCTGTCATAAAAATGGCAGTGTGTGCCAGACAGATGCCTCTGGAACAAAACAGAACCCTTGGAGAGTAACACTATCTCTTACCCATTTGGCATGCTGTCCTCCAAAACTGTGATGGAGTCAGTAAAGACTATCCTGCTACTGTGAAGATCTCTATTTATTTACTCATACAAACAGGGAATTAAACTAAACTGCAGCCTTTCTCAGTGAGTGATTATGTAGGAATCGCACTTCGAAATGATTTATATTAACAGTGCATTGTAAACCTTGCAGACAAATAGGCATGAGCCACAGTTCCTAAAATAGGTCTATTTTAATTGAGAAGCATTTAATTGAGGAAGCATTTTATGGGCCATTTTATTTTAATACTCATCAAAATTATACTTTGCCATTTTGCTTTGTTTTGCCAAATGAATTCTGTCACACAGTTTAGGATGGCCTGTTTTTATGCTTCTGAAATGTTTCTGGTGCTGTCAGATACAGCCGGTTCCTCTCGGCACACCCGTGTCTATGGGCATGGCACGGTCATGGGTGTGGCCTTCTGAAATGCCACACACACACACTGCAGCGGCATCTGCGCAAATCTCACACGCAGATGACGTCAGAGGAATCCACACGGGTCGGACTGAGAAAACGTAATAACTCGGAGACTGCCAACAGGGTGGGAGCGGGTGAGAATCTTCCTCTCTGACCTCAGTCGTCCGGACGACGAACCGTTTGGTCCTGCTGATGTTCGTTTCCGTTCCTGTCGACAGGCCGAGCGGTCCCGTGGGAGGGTGGGGAAATGGCGTCTGAAGGAGGTTAATTAAACGTGTCTGACAGAGGGACTCCCGGGATCACTTCTGAATGGGGAGAAACGAGGAGAGGAGTGCATTAATCAGGGTTTTGGCAGTGATGATTCTGTTATAAATAAGACCAGTCTCGCCTCCTTTATCCTGACAGTAATTTGTTGTTCTGGTTTGTGGTTGTGGGCGTGGAATCAGAGAGAACATTAGTGCCGTGAATGCCTTCGTCCCCCACAGATTTAGCAAATTTGAATCCGAGAAATCATTTCCATCTTTCCAGGAATCTCCAGCGTGTCATTGAACATGGCATTGCAGCCACGGCTCTGATATTGCTTAAAATATTTATGCTATTTGAAAATACCCTTGGAGACAAACACATACATGATGCATATAACGCATAATAATGCATAATGCATATTGATGGATGTATCCAACAGACGGGCAGAAGAAAGCGGTGTCTTTATGTACATTTCAACATGTCAAGTACAGTTTACTGATATTGTTTTTCCGTGCAGTTCAGCGCTGCTCATTCATATTTAGTGGCTATATTTATGTCTCCAGTGTACTTTTCTTTCATATGAGAAGACGGTATATCAATTATAGAATGGAGGAAACACAGCTAAGGGTGGCTATGGCAGCATCACTCAGAGATGACACTGTTTACTCATTTAGAGCTGTGATTACCTGAATACAGAGGATGGAAAATGAGCTGCAAGTCCGCCTGGCAGGCATAAATGAAAATGCCTCGGTATGGAGCAGGGGGAAGTAGGGGTGTGGTTAGATGATCCGGGGTCACAGAGGGAGGCCAGGCTGAATGCGGTTCCATCTTATCTCGCATTGAGGAGAATAAACAGCAGCAAAGCCTCATGGGATACCATGGGAGAGAGGGAGACCAGAAAGGGGCGGTCTGTACGTGTGTATGGGCGTACAGGGTCATGGGGGCGAAGGGGGTCAGGGCTCTGTGTGAACATCCGTAACACGGAACACAGCGGAAGTTCCATTTGTGTTCCGTGCTCTTTATCATGATGCAGAATGGGTAATAAGCGTAATTATAATAACGGTGATATTCCATGCGTAAAGGGCTCTTCCGGGAGATTGGAGGCATCGGCGTAGCCGCTGTAATGGGCCGGCCGCCCCTCGCCGGGGCCGGTGGGACAGAGGAGGGGAGGCTCGGCACGCGCTGTTTAGACTCCGCAAATTGGGGATGGTGCTACACCGGTGTTAAAATGTCACGGCAAATCGAAATGGGCTCATTTTGTGTAATAGCCCTGGGGAACAGCAGACGGTTTACTTTCAGTTATGCGTGTGTGTGTGTGTGTGTGTGTGTGTGTGTGTGTGTGTGTGTTTGTGCATGTGCATGCTAACCGTCTGCCTCTCTCCAAACCCTCTCTCTGAAAGACATAGACATGGAGCTTCTCTCGTGCACATCCTTACACACATCCTTACGCACATTCTTACGCATATTCTTTATCTCTTATTGTTCAGACTGTTCACTGCCCTCAATGGACAATGGACTTCTCAATGGACAGGTTGCCATTTTGAAATGTAGCCTTGTATTACCTTTGTTATATATGCATCTATCTCTGATATCATATATGTATTATAAATACACGTCTATCTCTGTTTTAGTGCACAACAGTGGCAGTTTATTCACATGTGCAAAGCAGATATTCTGTGTAAGTTAGTAGGCATGCTTGCAAAAATAGATCTACAGCTAAAATCATGACTATGAAAATGAATCCAAGGAAGGAGCAGCTGTGGCCCTCGCAGCAGAAGCTGACGAAAGGGACACAGTGAATGGCTTTGGGGAGCTTTGTGCTCTGTGTCTGTGGAGGGAGATGGGGCTCGCTCCTCCGGTCGGTCGCTGTCACGCTCAGACGTAATGACCTCTGCTAATAGATCCCAGCTCTGCCGGGGCACCTGTGGCCTCTGCCATGCCTAAGGCCAGCGTGAGCTCTACAGCGTGGTTAGAAGACTGCAGGGTTTATAACACATGGTGCACTGCTGTATCGCCGCATATAGGCAATATGAGTCTTAAACAAAATATGGCCTAACAGGTTCATTTGAACTGGGATATCATATTTCTGTGTATTCATATTTCTTTCACAGGCTAAATCAAAGTGATTGCTTGATTGATCACTTGGGGAATTAATTGATTAGCTGATGGCTCAGAGGCGTTTTATCACTGATTGTTCCGTGTTGTCCTTGTGATGTTTTTGAAACCACATAGTCACCACAATAAGTTTTATCCATAATGGCAAGCTAAACATTAAACATGAAGCCACACCAATACACATTATGGGCACAGGAACAGCAAGGGGGGGGCATGGGGGGAGGGGCATAACCAGACAGGGTGTCCACAGGTACTCAGGCTGTGCACACACACTCAGCATTTCAATATTTAGCTCTGTTAATCCCAAGCAGTTTTCATCAAGCAATTTGCTGTTAGTCAAAGCTTTAGCTGATTAATTGCTGAGATAAATCAACTGATAACTGCAGCCCTATTGATAATCCATTGGATTTAAATAGTCTAATTAACGGGCCTCACCAGACTGTGCCGAAATCCCAGCTCTGTCTGCGTGGTGTGTGGCATACTGCGGCGCAGTGTACAACCAGAGAAAGCAGCAGGGGGCTCGGCACGCCGGCATGCCCGCAGGTAATCGGCATGATGGGGAGAAGCCAAACAGAGGCCTGTGCTGTTTGGCTGGCGTGGAAACAAGCACTGCCGAGTGATGCTCCAAAAAAAAGAAAAAACAAACTGAACCAGGCGGTTCTGAGATGCAGGGCTTTCCAGACAGAGCGGGGCTCTGCAGGAGAGTTTGCAGAGCTCTCCATCTGCCACTCGTGTGTCCTGTCCCTTCCCAGGAGAGTAATTGATGCACTCAGGCCGCCGGAACGATAGATTATGCACTATAAACAAAATGGACGTGGGTTTTTCTCCCGTCGTTTGTGAAGAAAGAGGCTGTTTTTAAGCACCTGGAGGAATCCAGCAGTCCTGAAACGATTTGACAAAGGAATTTCTGTGATTTCTTTGATTTGTTTGATCCTCGGGGAAAACAGTATGAAGGTATTTGTTGTACCTTCTGTACATCATTTCAGAACTAAACCAATATTTATGGTTTTTTGTTGTATTTTGTCTACTTCTTACTGTTCCCCCAAAAAGCACCAAAGAACAATGTTGGGTTGCTGAAAGCTGTTTAAACTGGTCTAAATCTGGTGTAGTAAACCTTCTGAGCTATAATCAGAATGGTCCACCCATCAGCTTTTTCTCCGGGGTATGCCGAGTATGCTGTATCATGCCATGTTCCATGTTAATGTGTCTAACCTGTTCCTTCACTGTGCCATGCTAACCTGTGTATCCTGTTCCTTTGCTGTGCCATGCTAACATGCGTGTCCTGCCCCTCTGCTGTGCCATGCTAACCTGCGTGTCCTGCCCCTCTGCTGTGCCATGCTAACATGCGTGTCCTGCCCCTCTGCTGTGCCATGCTAACATGCGTGTCCTTTGACCTCTCTCTGTCCCTGCAGTTCCCCCTGCAGGTGACTCTGGCTGACTCCCTGGTGCTGCTGGGAGGGAGCAGCCTGTTGAGGCCCTTGCTCGTGCGGCACCTCCTCCGGGAGATCAACAGCTTCGCTCAGCACCTGTGGCAGGCCTGCCAGGTATGGGACAGGGGCTGGGGGGGCTCACTCATCTACACACACACACACACATACAATCACACATACACACACACACACACACACACACACACACATGTGCACACACACACACACACACACACATACACACACACACACACACACACACACACACACACACACACACACATACACACACACACACACACACACACACACACACACACACACACACACACACACACACACACACACACGCGCGCACACACACACACACACACATACACACACACACACACACACACACACACACACACACATGTGCACACACACACACACACCACTGCCCTTTTCCATATTCCCCCCACTCCTAGGATCCTACTCAGATAGAAGGTTTCAGTGCTGTCCATATCTTTCCATGAGGGTGGGGGGTGGGTTAGGGGGTTAGGGTTAGGATTAGGGAGGGGAGGGCTCATGGACCAAGGTTCCACTGAGCTACACTACAGTCCCAAATATATTCTTCATCTCACACCTTCTTATTTCAGAAACCTGAGTGTATACATGGGTAATAGTATATTATTATTCTTATTCTTATTATTATTAGTGTTATGTGATTCATAGAAAGTGTCTGTGTTTTCTGTCCTTGTTTCCTGTGTCTTTTTTCGAGTGTTCAAGTGTTAGCGCTGAGATATCAGGAGCTTTGTTTAGTGAAGAGGTGTGAAAAACTTGCAGATATTTTCCCATTTCCTGTTGTGCTCTGTTCCTATCATAGAAAGTGAGTCATAAATCCCTACCGTGTTTGCCTCTCATTTTTTTCACATTTAACCGTTCAGGCACCAGCTGAGAAAAATGAGAATACACACCAAGGCAGTATGTCATTTAGTCCTTAGAGCTCTGGGCTCCGGGTTTGTGAGGGGCTTAACTTAGCATCCCGCATACGACATTGCTATTACGCCTTTGCTCTAAGTACTTTACCAGTCCTGTCCAAATTAAAAGAAAAAAAAGAATTGGCCTAATAATGTTTAATCTGAAGCAATACAAGTCCGCTGGACAAGGGTGGTTGCTAAGCAAATAGATGCAGTGGAATGAGGTTGCATTTTCACAAAGAAAAAGCAAATAATGATAATTACATAACTGAAGATGGTACACCGGGTATTCTGCTTTATGACCTGAGCATTTCACGTTTGTTTTGCAGTTATGTATTTTTGTGTGGTTGACGGTGGGAGGTGTTTGCTCTACTGATTTGAATTGGCATAACGAAGCTTATAGCCAGTTGCAGGGCAGGGGGAGAGGTGAGCCTGGTGTGGTGCAGTTTAACGCCATCACAGCGCAGTCACATGACCTGAAACTGCACATTTCACTGCTGCATCGCTGGTGCGGGCCCGTGGCACAAAGAGCCGTCCGTGGAGTGCCTGCGCCGTCAGCGCGTCCCGTGATAAATGGGAACGCTTGACCTATAAACGCCGATGACATTAAGTTGCTTTTGAAGAGTCCTACCTTCTGCCGCTGCCTAATTAGATCCAGCGCTGTCGCGCGGGGCTGGCCTTTAGTTCGGATGCTTTGAGCTGAATTATGAAAGCGGCGGACGCGGCGGCGATCACCGCGCCTCGGCTTTCAGCTTTAATTGCTGTATAAATGTTGCGTTTGCGGACATGCGCGCACGCCTAACCGTGGGAGCGGCCCTGGGAAGAGGGAGTGTCGTCGCACTAAAGCTTCTGAAGCACGCTGTGTTCAAGTGCGTTCCTGTGAGCGGAGAATGACGCTCTGCATGGCCGGGGGCTGCCGCATTTCAGAAAATGCGCTTCGTATCGGCGAGAGGGTTGTGTAACACGTCACGCTTTCGTAACCGCTTTCGTGCCTTTGTCTGTGCCGCTGCGGAGAGGGGTGCTGTTTGGGGTCAGAGATACTCACCCCCCCCTCACCACCACCCATTTCCAACGTGGTTTCAGCTCCGAGCGCAAGGCTGCTTCATCGGCCTAAACCACGTCGATAACCAGCCAACAGAGTCTCAGACTCAGTCATCAGCAGTTTACATCTGCTGGAAATTTTATATCAGCTTTATGAATAGGCCAAATAGCCAAATATGCCAAATCGCATGTTTTACAGATGCTCACCAAACCATATTTTCAGAGCATAAGCTAAATATTGAATTTAAATATGTTGTTTTGTCACAGATCGATATACTGCATCAATGAGCATGTCAGTGTTCTCTTAGGAATACTTATACAGTATATTGTCTTCGATAAGAGCAGCTCTCAAGCAAATTCAGTTATGTAAACGATATATGCTCCACACTCTGAGCTGAACAGCTGTAGTGAATGTCTGTGGTTTGGGGCATATTGGCGTGGGGAAAGCCCTGAAGGCTGGGAGCGCTTGTTCAGGTCTTCAGGTTCAGGTCTGTGTTCGTCTCTCACCTCGCCAGGAGCAGGCAGGATCGAAGGACACCTCTTCAGCTCTCCTCTTCCATGCATATATTTTGGTGTTTTGTTTGGAGGGTAAAATTCGATTTTAATCCCACATCAACAACTAGAATGACCTGAAAATACTTCAGAGTTTTGTGGGCTGTGTTCCAGTGGATAAGAGGGTTTTTTATGTAGATTTCACTGCAAAGTGTTTGGCTTCTGTAGCAATTCTTTTTTTTTCTTTTATAGGAACCTTTTTAATGTTCCAGAATAGTTTGAACAATTTGTACCGTAGACCTGCTGTAAAGGTAAAGAGAACTGACACTGATCTTTCAAAATAGCCATTTTATCCCTGCACTTTGTTTCTTATTCAAGTTTTCTTCTTTCATAAAAAAAAAAAAACATTTCTTTTCAGTAAATTTTTTTTGTCACCTCTGCCCAATGTGTTCCTCAGTGCCTGCATACTGCCCGAGTGACAGCAGGCGGTTTGAATGCGGCTCATTTGAGTCCAGCTGCGGTTTAGGATGGCTGCGTGTAAAAGACCTGCCTCTTGTGGAAACAGTCACACAGCGAAAGACGATTATGGGATGCGGCTCCCTCTTTAAACCTCCTCCCCAAGCTCTGCTTGCTGGGATGTTTCTCCCCGTTTCTTTGACGACGTTAAGGACATACCCGCCAGGTGCTGATTATTTTTAGTGCCTCTTTGGCAGTGATTTATGTGTGCGTTTAGGCTGCCTTAACCCCCTGCAGGGGGTAGCGGGAGGCCATACGGTCCCCTCCCGCGACACGGGGGCATGTCACATGGCGAGCGGGCGACAGGGAATGCTGGTGCTGGAGTGCCGGGGACAGTACGGCTGCTTCCTGTCACACGGCGGCTGCTGGCCAAACCCCGCGGGGGGGGGGGCACAGGAGCGAGGCCATACTGTGCTGTGCTCCCCCAGTGACCCAGAAAGCAGGCTGCAGGGGCCGATAGCGGTGCATGTGTGTGTGTGTGTGTGTGCGTGCCTCTGTGCGTGTGTGTGTGTGTGCGTGCCTCTGTGCGTGTGTGTGTGTGTGTGCGCCTCTGTGCGTGTGTGTGTGTGTGTGCGTGTGTGTGTGTGTGTGTGTGTGTGTGCGTGCGTGCGTGTGTGTGTGTGCGCGTGCCTCTGTGCGTGTGTGTGTGTGTGTGTGTGCGTGCCTCTGTGCGTGTGTGTGTGTGTGTGCGTGTGTGTTTGGGGGGGGTTGCTTTTCAGTTTCATTCCTCTCTGAATTGCAGTTACCTTGCATGAAGGGCAAAGTCTGTCAAAATCAATCAATAAATAATTGTATAAATAAAGTGCAGCTGTAATCTTTAAATAGTTAAATCCAAACAAAAATAACTGGATAATTACCTAAGGATTGAGCATGCTTCTCTCATTTACCACACTTGTATGGCACCTCTCAACATAGACAATTACGTTTATTGCTAAGCAGATGCTCTTATCCAGAGGGACTTACACTGGTCACAGTTCTTACATGTCATCCATTATAAAGATGGACATTTACTGTGGCAATAGTGGGTTAAGTACCTTGCAAGGCAGTGTCACCGGTGGGGATTCCAGCAGCCTTTGGGTTACCAGCCTGGCTCCTTACCACTACACCACACTGCCACAAGTGTGCTGGGGATGAAAGTGCAAAGGCATTGAGTGACCTAAAGATCAGATCTCATGTCGCAGTATTCAGAAAAATATAGACATGCAGTGGTAGTGAGGGAGGTGTGCCGGGTGCGTACCCGCTCTCACTGCCGCCGGGTTTCTGTCAGACGTGGGGCGCGCCTGCAGAAGGAGCCCACAGTGAGAGCTGTTGGACTGGCCTGGAATGCTGATGAGCTTCACCATCTGGGCGCGGTGAGAGTTTCCATGCGCAGACTTTCCCTGAGAAAGCGGAAACGCCGTGTTCCCCACCGCGGGTGCTCTTCAGGGGATCCCGAACGCGTGCTGCCGTGCGCATATCGACCGCAGCAGGGTCAGGGTCTGGGCCCCCGAGCCGGGCCGGCAAGCCTCCGTCGGTTTGCCATTTTGCATTATGGATGAGTGTGTCCGGCAGTACAGGAGCTCACGCTGGCTGAGATGAGTCTGAGTCCCCCCGTGGAAAATGCAAGCACGGATCGCGGAGCGGTTTCCCAGAATGCAGTGCGGGCCGCGGAGTTATTCGCTGTTGGCAAGTTAAAGCCTTTAATGGGGAATCATTGAGCACAGTGCCGTGTGTTCTCCTTGCATGAGCACAGGGCGGGGTCAGAGGTCAGACCCGGTGTAATCCCTCCAGCCCTGAGCAGGTGATTGGCCCTCGCATGGTAATAGCATGATAATCACTCCAGAGCCTGTGACCATGAAGGGTGAAGGAGCTGTGATCCGAACCCGCCTCAAGGACACCTGCACTCTCTTCTCTGTGTGCCTTTACCTTTAGTACTGTCAGAGAGACCGTGGTGTGCCTGCTTTGTGGGTATTGCAGCTTTTGTGCTGGTGGTCATATGCGTATTCCCTAATTTGTTTCATTTTGGTGAGTTCTGTGGCATCCTCACAGATTTGCAACCTAGCAAACATGCATTAAATGTCCAGTCTGCAATGTATGAACTGTTTTTCGAGTGCACTGAAATCACCTAATGATTCCCTTTAATGTTTTAATTTATGAGTCCCAATACTGTCCTGATTGTAGGCCCTGTACTCCCGAATGGGAGTGCTGAAGTGAGATGAATTCAGTCACGCACAGCCTCGTTCCCAGTCACTGTGACACAGCTGGGCTCGAACCCGGGCCATAGATGGGCTAGTTCAACATCACAGGTTTTCAGCATACCTTGATTTTTACCTCATTACCACATCACAGTCTAGCCACACTTATCCTTTTAGCCCGTTTGCCTGTGAAATTTTTACCTGTATTGTCACCTGTGTTACCTGTATTGTCCTGCAAAAAAGTAAAAGAGGTACAGATTAAAAAAAAACTAACACTACCACTACACTACTACAACACATTTTGCTCAGTGCAGGAATTGCCTGCTTGTTCAGTGAAATGGAGAGTTTTCCTTTATAACCAGCAGTGCACATCTTTGGGTCAGTTTTGCCAGAGTAAAGATGGTGCTGCAGAATGATTCATCTCCATGCAGAGAAACAGCCTTTTGCCATGTTACAGTTAAAAATTTGCATGATGATGCATGATAGGCATGATGTTGTGCTTTCATCACTTTGCATAATTAGGGATTTTAGCATCATTTTTGATGAAAAGTCAGTTTTTTAAAAAAACAGAAGAAATATGTAATCGACAGAATTAATGCATGTGTTAGATTACGGTATGCATAAATGGATGAGTGTGTTGGTGATTCAGATGTTGCAATCCCCGAAGCCCCAGCGTCTTAGCGATAGCTGCAAACAGAATCAGCGGGTTTGCCCCTTCTTGTTGGCAGACAGCTAAACGACAGGATGTCATCAAGTCTGCATCTGATGGCTGATTTTTGGCGCCAAAAGGCCTGTTTTTCACAGAGGAAAAACTTCAGAGCAGCTGTCAGGGCTTAACTTCATTAAGGCACTGCTTCAGCGTAATAAAAGATGACCCGATATGCAAGGCTTGGTTGCCATCTCTAATCTCAGGGGAGCGGACCATACAACATGCTGGATGAAAGTATGTAGGCAGCGAACATCTTTAGGGTCCCTCTCGGGACTGTAGACTTTCATCTGTGAGGCTTCTCTGCAGCGCTGCAGTAAGTCAGGACTCGACTCACTCGTAACTATACGTCTCAACTCCCGTGTGTCTCGATCGTACTTTGAACCCCCTTATCCTCTTCTTGTGAATTGGCCACAATGTCCTGGCAAAACGCTTTAGCAGAAATGTTGCAAGATTGTCTGGCTTGGAGAGCAGAAATCAAACTCTCGTGTTGAGCGCTTTCCTGTTGCTCAGTCTTTTGTCTTGGTCATTTCAGGTCAGGTGGAGCCACTAGGAGAATATGATCTGTTCTGTTTTGACACTTGCCTCTGCCTTTAACACCAAGCACTGACGTGAACCCGATGCATACTTTATCTATAATTGGCTATGTGTGCTGTGAGTAGGACATACATGCAGACATATAAACTTAGTTTCTCCACTGAAAAAAGCACCAGACAGACAGGACAGCTCCGCTTCAACACCCCCCCGGCCCCTCCACCCCCCAGCCTCAGCTATGAGAACACCACGTACCCCTTCCCTGTTACAGTATGTAATCAGGGCCTCTGTAGAGGCTACAGTATAGCCTGCCCTCTAATCTGTCTCTGCTCTGAGTCTGTAGCGAAAGATTTGTCTGTGCTAATACCTCCCTCCTGTTAAATAAATAACGTGGGCCGTCCCCTCGGCGGAGATTCCACATTCTGCCTCCGTAGCAGAAACCCCATCACACTCAGCCCCTGTCTTTGATTTAGGAGGTGCTCAGCTCTGCTACGCCTACACTGCCTCTGAACAGGAAGGTCGTATTTCAGACCCAGGGAAGAGCTGGTCAGCTTGCTAGCCGCTCTGCGCAGAACTCGGTGCTCAGTGATTTCGGACGGTGATACTCAGTAATCATTTCAGGCAGGCAGGTTGGTAGTGAAGTCACTGTGTTCCCTCTCCGGCTGTGTTAGGGTTGCCTGCCTCCTGGGAACGGTTTCAACAGTGTTTGTCTGGATGTTACATATACATTACATTTTTGTCATTTAGCAGAGGCTCTTATCCAGACTAACTTACGTGGATTACAATTTTTACATGTTATCCATTTATACGGCTGGATATTTACTGAGGCGAGTCTTGGCTAAGTATCTTGCCCAAAGGTACAGCAGCAGGGAATGAAAGCTACGAGCCCTGCTCCTGCCCACTGTGCTGCACTGCTGCCAAACCAAAGGCAGAGACGTGCCACAGACTGGCTTCTCCCCGGGGAACGGTTTCAGCGGTTTCAGCCGTGTTTGGCTGGACAGAAGCAGTGCTGTGGTCCCCCCGGGGAGGGTTTTCGCCGGTGTTTGGGACTGCTAGAGATGCGTCAGGAGGGCAGCGCCAGGCCCTCCTGCCGAGAGGGGGACAGCGGGGCCATCACGACTCCAGCTCTGTCCTGCCTGAAGCGCTGGCTCCTTGCCAGCCGCTGCGTTAGCACCAGGCTGTGGGCTCTCACCGCGCGGACGAGTTCACCGCTCGAGAGCCGCGCTTTTCCAGAGAGCGAGTGAGCGAGCAGCGAAAACAAACACAAGCACAGGAGGAAAAAAAGCTCTTTGCACGCAGGCTTGTTTTGTTTTGCCATTAACGAGTAAGGCAAAAAATGTACTTCATCTCTCACTATTGTTTTCTGTAGTTAAAAAGTTTGTTGGCTTTTTTTTTTTTCTTTTTGAACCGGTTAAATAGGGACACAAATAAAGAGACGAAAGTGGCAAGTGTGTCCTCTTTATGGCGATAATAGATTTTTTCAAGTTACCGCCACCCGAGTGAGTAATATAGTATGAAGCTCTTCTTCCCGCCCTGGAGAGCAACGCAGGGAGATTTAATGTGTGTGATGTCTGCTGTATGAACAGCACGCTTCTCTGAGACTGTTGTGTGAAGAGCAGACAGAGTCTTGTTAAGATGTCCCTGTGGATGTGGGTCAGGGGAGGAGGGCAGACAGGAGAAACCACACCGCTGTTCCTGGCGAGCGTCACCAGCTGGCCTTCCACTGTCACTCCAACCTTCTCTCATTAGATACCTGCCTGCTTTTGCAGGCGGTTGTTGTGGAAGGAGTAGGGTGTGGTAACGACACTCTGAGGACTGCCGTTTCCACATTAGGCCGCGGCGTCTGCCTTTGTTTCAGGAAGCAGACGCGAGGGGAGGGATCGGACTCAGAGTAACGGCGGGGAAATCGGCCAGCAGTGGGACAGCGGAGATCAAAGTCACTCTCTCCTCGCAGCGCGCGGATCTCATTAAGGCTCTAAGCGAGGGTGAAAACGAAGCCGTTTGATCAAAGTCTTATTAGGAGGTGAAGCCATCAGCGTGTGCCGCGTTATTATAATCATAAATCGCTCGCCCTTGTCAGATCTTTGTGGACGCTGCGCTTTCTGCTGACTCTGACAGCCGCAAACAGATCTGCTTATGTGGAGAGGGGGGGAGGAAAATGGAACCGTACAGTATCTGCTTGAATCACCTCCGTACTGTTCATTCTGCCCTGTGAGCCACTTAAAGCAGCACAGCTAGGAGAAATCAGATTTAATCGCTGCCTTATTCCTCCCATTGTGTTTCTCTGTGGGCCGGCTGCTAACAACTGAACAACGACCCTTGCCCTTTTAAGTTGTTATCTGAAGAAAAATAATAATTTGATGGCGAGCATTGGAGGTTTCCACGCATTATTAGTTAGCCTTTTAAGAGACATGTACTGGGTGTGGGGTCGGTGTGCTCAACCAATCACATTTCATAAGGTTTCATTTTCAAATACACATATATCATATACACACATTTCAGATTTCAAAGAGGTTGAAAAAAATTAATTTTCTGCTGTTGGTTTTCGTAACCAAAAATTTCAAGCAGGCTTAAGCAGGCGCAGGGGCAGTAGAGCCATGTATTACAGAGGCTTAAGCCCTCTTCAGGAGACATATATATCCTTCCTAATTTACATATCTGTTATGAAGTCATGCCGCCTGCCAGGTGAACGCTATATTAATACCACTGTAAGTACCGTCAGCTCATGTCAATAGCTGGTCTGGGGCGTCCTCTTAAGTGGCATTATATAAAGTGTCTCACAGTTTTTATGTGCATGGAAGACACCGTTGTCTAGGGCAGCCTGCATTTTTTTTTACACGTTATTCATTTATACACACCTGGATATTTCAAGGTCGCCGCAGCAGGGCTCACCTGAAGCTGACCTTCAGGTCAGGAACCCAGCCCCTTAAGCAGGGCGTCACACTGCCCACAGCGTGCAGAGGAGACGGAGCTGCATCTGAAACACCCTGAAACACTGATCGTGACCCGGACACTGGTCACGGCAGTGTACTATACTGACTGATGGCGCAGTATTACAAAGGTTACTATTCTTACATGCTGTCCATTTATACAGCTGGATATTTACTGAGGCAATTCTGGGATAAGCACCCTGCCCAAGTGTAGAGCAGCAGTGCTCCAGTGGGGAATTGACCCAGCAACCTTTTGGTTACCAGCCCTGTTCCTTACGACTACGGCACACTGCCGCCCCACCTTTAGTCCGTTCTGCTCACATGAATGAGAGCTGCGGTCTCAGCGCGTCCGGGCTGCCTGAGACCGCGACTGTGGGCAGTCTTGGGGGGGGGGGGACTCGTATGCAAGGATGAGAGAAGCGCTGAGACCGAGCACAGAGAGAGGGGACGAGCAGAGCAGGGTGAGCTACAGTAACAGGGAATAAGCACACAGCTCAGTACAGCCCACCAAGGCTCATACAGGGGCTTCAGCGCAATGCTGCGCTTCTCCGTCACTTTGACAATTGATGATATTTTGATAATTATTTATTAACTGGATTTGTGAAGTAGAGGTTGTAAAGGAAGCAAAGGCTTCTGATATCTTTGTATTGCATGGTCTCCTACACACAGATTAAACACTGTTACAAGGTTTTGAGCATCATATACCAAACTTCACACAGTACGTATAACTTATATATTTACATTAAATTTACATTTTATAGCTTAGCAGAGGCTGTCATCCAGAGTGACATACATGATGAGTACATTTAAGGTTACATTTACATTTTTGACATCCTGCAGACACTCTTATCAGAGCAACTCCCAAAGCCAACAGTCTCGGTGTGGCTTCTTTTGGGATTTGTGAATAAACATTGTGCATCTTGATGTTTTTATTTTTGTACTACATGTACAAACAGGTACAAACTTTCATGGGTTAAACCATGGGCAAAAAATAAACCAGCCCATCTGTTGCCTAGCCAACAAAGCAAGATGTTAACAGTTTCTGACCTGCCTGGTTGTGCTGTTGCTTTTACCAAAACATTTCCATTGACCATTCTATTAGTCAATGTAAATATCCATAGAATAATGCTATAAAACGTTCAAATTATACAGAGAAGGAGGTAAATGAATAGCAGCTGATTAGGTGCAGACAGCGTAATGCTGCTGTTGTTCACCCTAATATGTCCTCATTGAAGATTTTATGGACTTGGCAGCTGAGTCAGACTGAGTCCTCAGATTGGTGTTATCCTGCAGTGTCCCCAGTCTGCCACTGTACTACAGGAACTGTAGCTGTGTAGAGTTAGCACTGGACTTTGATAGCTTGTACTGAGACTTGACATGTACTGAGGTGTAGCCGTGGTTTATAATGGACTGCAGCGCTAGCCTATATGCTGGAGTATCATGACATCATCTGGGGAGCCAGTTACCTTATTAGTGTGTCCTCCTCCTCCCTGTTGAACCTTTAAGATGCAAATTGCTGCTGTCGTCATGTTGCACGTTGGTCATTGCTGTTCAGGATTGATCAGCTATACTCTTACTGTACAGCCACCCTGTAACTCATTAATGCTATTAAAAGTGCTCTCACACACAGAAAGTTTGCTGAAAAACTGAAAAGAGAAGAATTTGAAGTTTGTTTATCCTTTCGTAACACTGACGCAAGACATGCGTTTGCATTGCACTTTGCCTAAGGTTAGATTTATCACTTGCACCCGTGACTCAGATTCTGAAACAAATTAAATTCTTCTTATTTTGTGTGCAGCTGAATACACGTTGTGGTCTGGCAGAAAACAATGCCCCTAACTAGCCATTTGTGGTGAAAAATAAGGAGTTCTGTTCTCTTAAATGTCCTCGAGAAATATCTGTAACTCCAAGCCCATGTTGCCTGTGGGAAAGCTGGAGCAATCAAGGAGAAAGGAAGAAAATCTTTCACTGAGACCAAAATAGAGATAACTGTGTCCCAGGTGGACAACAAAAAGAAAGAATTATAGTTTGCAGCCAAGCATCTCAGACTGGGCAAACAACGCTTGCACAACATGACCAATACAGTCAGTGCAGCCGCAACTGAGACTCCAAAGCTAATAATGAGCATGGTTATGATGGTTATGAATTCAAATCATAATAAGCAATCAGCCACACCTTGTAAACCATTGGTTCATACAAGCACAGTAGCGTGTAAGGAAGATGAGTTTTTATTCGACCATGTAACCAGACCAAGCCATGATGGATGCAATGCAGACTTTAATCCTTTTCTACATTTTTTATTATTATTTCAGATATTACAATCTGAAATTAATAAGGGTAATTTATTGATTTCATCTGAGAAAAAAAATGCAGTAATTTTTTTTTTTTTCTTCTCAGTGATGAAACAAATAATTTGTCTTCCTTGACGATGACGGAGGGCCTTCTCACTCCGCTTGTCACTGGGCCTTTGCACCACATTAACGTTTTAAGATAAGGTATTTGTTGTGTGGAGAAGTTTGTCCATTACATTTTCTGAAAATAGTGACAAATGGATTGTCCAGAAAGCAGACTGCCTTCATTCCCTGAACAACTGCTGAACCACAAGAAATTGTGTGAATGCATTCTTTCTAAGTAAATATGATCTGCTTCATGACAGTGCATATGTACTGTCTGTAGTATAATCTGATGATAAGCGAGACCTCTGATCTGTATTCCAGTGCTGAACTCACCATGTCATTCATATGTCCTCACCAAGGAAAAGGATTAAATGCTGGTAAAATTCATTCTTAAAAAGCCTCTCAGTGCTGGCCACATTTGCCAGAGCCTAATTAGATTTGACTATTAAAATTGATATGATTTAGGTGACCAATTCAAGTCTGATCTGACAGTCATGAATCTCACAATTAAAACCACACCTTATTAGTATTAGTATTCGTACTAGGGCAAAAGCTAGTCTTAGTCTTAGTCTTAGGCTTAGTGACTGTGCATTTAGGCTATAAATGGAGTGAAGCTTCATTGCTTCCTTCAGGTTGAGAAGGTCTCTGTGAGATGTTTAGTGCTTTTCCTTTGCTGTGAGTCACTTGGTTGTGTTGAACACAGTGGAGCAGCTTAAACACAAAATCCCACATGCTCTCCTAAGTAACCTTTAGAAAGGGCTTGAGCTTTTATCTAAGGAATTATCAGTGGCCGACCTTTCCCTTATTATTGAATTTGTATCTTAGTCTTGTAACTAAATTTAATGTCCTTTGAAGTTTCCCAGGAAACAGTGTATGGAGCCTTAAGGGAGGTTTTTACATTGACATACTAAGCACATGCCAAATCGATGACTATTATAGGTCAAAGTTTGTAGAAGTGTTTTCCCCAATCACTTAGGCATACATTTCTAGGGAACATTAAGAGTCAAGTCAAGAATACAAAGGTTCCTGTGTATAAACAATTTTTCCTTCAGTTTCCAGTCTCTGCCCCTCCATACAACATCCCCTCCCTGTCCTCCCTGTTTCGCAAAACCCCTTTGATCTGCTAAAGGTGCACAGTGGCTCCTGGTGAACTTTGCTGTTGTATCTTCATTATAACACCTGCATTTTCCATTCTCTTTCAGCTAATACCCAGGCTCGGCACTCGTGTATTTTGGCAACACTTTATTTGATCATATAGGTTGTGTAACACTTTAAAGTTATAAATTGTATTTATGGGACACTTCAAACTTCCACTTTTCTCTGTTATATTATGTGGATGTGTATACAGCATTTTCTGATTTCTTAGTTTTTTGCTCCTATTATGTACTTTTCATATACCTGGGTATCTGCTCACCCACTAATAACTGCCACCAATATTATAGGCTGGGAGGGAATCAGGATTCATGTTGAATCATGTTTTTGTCATTGAGAAACACTAATGAAGAATTTAATCACTGTTTAATTTATGTGTGTTATTACAAAAACTCAGTATGTACCTTCAGTGAATTTCATGAATACTAAAAATACCTTTTGTGACAAGACAATTCAGATCCCTTTGATATTTCCTTGAAAGGACATTCTTATATGAGGCGGAATCGATTTCATGTCTTGCGTATCATTGTGTTGAAAGCGTGGCGTCTTGGAGGAAGATTGTTTGAAAATGTCAGAACAAGTGGCCTCTCGCAGACTGGAAAATCAATGTTTTGGAGTTGTGATTTGGAGGAGCAACAAAGGACCATTTCTCTGTCTTTAATATGCGTACCCCGAGCATCTTCACTATCTTATGCTCACTTTACCTCATTATCTGCACTGGGCTCACATCAAAAGCACCACACATTGCTCACCAAAGCTTGAGACCGCAGAGACGTCGGTAGCCCTCAGGTAAGACGTGACTCTCGGTGTGAGAGTGAGTGTTTGTTTTGAATTTAGCTGAGAGAAGGACACGCTTAATCTGTCAAGGTTTGCAGTACGTTCGTAGGAATCAAAGTCACCTGTGTCGACAGATCGTAACACCTGTTCTCTCTGTGGTCCTGTTGCACAGTTGAAGTGAATGATAGAGTCTCCTGAGGAGTTGCGATGTGACGCTGAAAGCGGTTTTGGACCCGGGGCTGCTTCGGCGCAGCGTTTCTGGTGCTGGTGGGCCGTGGCCGGTGTGTGCGGCGCCGTGCTGTAGGTGGGAGGCCCAGATGGGCTCAGCTAGCGGGGTGAATCAGCGCTGCTCTCTGGCACCATCGCCGCAGGGACCGTCAGCGGCTCATCTGCCACGCTCGTGGGCTGGCCCTTGCTCTCGCGATGGGGCCCGTGTGGGCACGCAGGGTTTCACGAGTTTCCATAACTCTGGCATCCTGCAGGGCTTTAGGCGGTGTGCAGCTGGGGGAGACTCTGACCGCCTCTCCTGGTGGTGCTTTAGGAGGTGTGCGGCTGGGGGAGGCCCTGACTGCCTCTCCCAGCGGTGCTTTAGGAGGTGTGCGGCTGGGGGAGACTCTGACCGCCTCTCCTGGCAGTGCTTTAGGAGGTGTGCGGTTGGGGGGAGGCCCTGACTGCCTCTCCCGGTGGTGCTTTAGGAGGTGTGCGGCTGGGGGAGGCCCTGACTGCCTCTCCCGGTGGTGCTTTAGGAGGTGTGCGGCTGGGGGAGGCCCTGACTGCCTCTCCCAGCGGTGCTTTAGGAGTTGTGCGGCTGGGGGAGACTCTGACCGCCTCTCCTGGCAGTGCTTTAGGAGTTGTGCAGCTGGGGGAGACTCTGACCCTGGTGTGCTGCCACCCTGCGTGTTCCCAGAAGGTCACACCCGCACGCTGGCACGGTAACACTAGCGGTCGGATCTGTGTTAGCATGCATCCCTCGGCCCATGCGGAGACCAGTGCAGGAACACTCTGGAGTCTCTGCTGGGAAGGGAAGGGGTGAGTGTTCTCATGCCCTCCTGCAGGTGTGGTTTGGTTTTGTTTGCCCATCTGTGTAGCTGCAGGTAGAGCTCTGCACCATGCTGAACTCTGCAAAGTGTTTTTTGTTTGTTTGTTTTCCACCCAAACAGAGGAAAACAGAGAAAGGAAAATGAGAACAGAGTGTAAAACTATTTTTGTTAAACTGGTTTGTTTGAGGAATTTGATGAATCGCAAAATTTCAGGTGTCACATGCGGTGACTTCTTGTTCTTGCGTACACATGAAATGACTCGACATCCCCTTTCTTTTTCCATTTCTGTTTCATTCATGACTTTGAACAGCACCTTGTGTAAACGGTTTGTGTGACATTGACCTGTAATACTGTACACGGGGGGGAAGTCGTTCAGGAAGAAGACGAGACACACCTCATACTGCAGGTCTTGCAATTTTGTGCTGTTGGTGTAGAGTGTTCATTAAACTGAATGGCTATAGGTTGTGTGGTGTTGGTCCTTCGCTGAAGGGTTTATGGCTGTAGCAGTCTAATGTTACCTGTAAGGAAATCTCCTGGCTCAATGGTATCGATTGATAATTGTCTAGACGCTGTTTCAGTTTGGGTGATGTAACATTATATTCTTTACATTACTGAAGCTGTCTGTGGTTAGCCCACATTGTGTGTGTGTGTATATATATATATATATATATGTGTGTGTGTGTGTGTGTGTGTGTGTGTGTAATGCACTATATTTATAGATATATCTCTATATGCTGAAACAGAATTTGGAAAAGACGGAATTGCACAAATTATTTTCTTATCTGTTACGCAACTAAAAATAAACACCCGCATAATGTGTTCTGTAAATGCATGAAATTGCAAGCTATATCTGAAGAGTTTCCCTGAGTCTGCATAGTTATATGGAAGGTTGCATCTTAATTTAGACCTAACTTCACTGAAATTATTTCCTCTCAGTTCTGGGTTTCAGAGTCAAGCCCTATGTCTGGGTTCAAAGAAAACCATAAATGCTTCTAATGAGGGTTATTTTGGGACAGTAATTTTTAAAATTTCTCTTATTTTATATTTCAACTTTGTATTTAAGCCAGGTATGCACATTGCTTTAACTACTTGCATGAGGCAGGTTTTAAAAATAATCAGGTGCAGCTGCTGGTCTCTGTACTGTGAAAATAACATGAGGACCTGAAGTAAGGGCCTTCTATGGAGGCCACAGACCCGCTGTGCTGAGAACCAATGTACCAGACAAACAGCACTCCAGCGGACAGCGGACAAAGGCTATGCATTTATATGAGGGTTTCTGTGAGGGTTTATATGAGGGTTTCTGTGAGGGTTTATTGGGAAGGGAAGGACAGCCTGCCGAAGGCTTTGTGCGTCTGCTGAGTAGTCCAGCCTTGGAGGAAGGCCTTCTCAAAGCCTTATTCTCCGCCCACGGAAAACACAGAGTCCTGCCCTGAGTGCTCCTCCATTCTGCACACCGCCGCTGAAGTTCTCCTACTCATCATGGTGTTTGTACGCGTCTCTCTCTCCCTCTCTGGTCTGTCTCCTGCCTTATAGACTCCAAGCACTGATTGATACTTTTGGTCTGCAGTAGTGGTGTTTGTGGAGCAGAATGATACAAATGTCGGTTGTGTTTCTCAGGGATAACAAATGAAGAGAAATATCTTTCGTAAGCATCTTCAATGAAATTCGGTTGAATATGCCACAAATGCCTGTGGTACAGGTCCTATTTTGAAGTCATACGGGATCCATGCTCAGCAGTGTCCAGTAGATGCACTCTGGTGCAGATTCACACGCTTTCACGATGCACACACTTCTAAAACATGCTGTCAAAGACCTCAGGAAGCATTACATATTTACACCTTTGTCAGCTGCATGGCTACCGTACCACATTCTGTTTAACACTACAGTTACACAGTGAGGCTCTCAGTGTAGATTTCATTAGCTGTGCAGCCAGACTCGGGTGCTACACTGCTGGAGGTGAAATGCAGAAGGTAATTAATGGGATAGAGGCTGTGAAAGTAGATGGTCTCATTATGGCAGTGCAGACGCAGAGGCACGTCAGAAAGATTAGGCTGCCGTACTAGCCGAATTAGCTCTTTCTGCACGCGGGCTGTGTAGGCCGAGGTTGAGTGAGGTGAAGCCGGGGCACCTCAGTGCCGCACACAAAAGAGTCAGAGGGGGTTAGGGAGAGGGCGACGCACCTCGCTAAAGTGTGCGGAAGAGTCAGAGGGGGTTAGGGAGAGGGCGGGGTGTGAGAGAGGAGTCAGTGAGGTTTAGGGAGAGGGCGGGGTGTGAGAGAGGAGTCAGTGAGGTTTAGGGAGAGGGCGGGGTGTGAGAGAGGAGTCAGTGAGGTTTAGGGAGAGGGGCGAAGTGTAGGGGAGGAAGGCCGTGTCCGCAGTGAGAAGACAGCGGAGCAGCCATGTGGAAAAGCTGTGGGTTCGGTCATTCATCCATAACCTACAGATGGGTGACGTCTGCAGGCTTTGAGGTGCAGGACTGTGTGCACAGTCAGTCACAGACACTGACTGCATTTTCACTTCATGTCTTTCTGCATCAGCCATTTGAACTTGTTTTGTGGAGAATTTGTATTTTTTAGCAGTGTCTTTGAAATATGTGTCTTGTGTGCTGAGACATCTGAACATTTTGAATTTTGTATTTTGAAAGTTGAATATTCATGCGATTGAACCCCTGCCCACAGGCACTGTATGGATCTCCTTTCTGGTTAAAAATGAGTCCACTGGACAGGGAGAGCTGAAATCTTACAGGGAGAAAAACTAATTTCAGTAATAAGCATATGCAGGGGTAATACTCTCTTCAACGTCTTCATTGATCAGAGTGAATTATGAGATTGTACCATTACTTAACGCTTTTGATTCCAGACCCTGTGGTCATGGTCATGCGTTTAATGAATCCACTGTTCTGGTGTTTGGGATGCTGGAGCACAGTGTTTTTACTGAGGTAAAGCATGTATCAGTGTGCTGAAGATGATGGTGTTCTGGATGTCTTTCTGCCGGATCTTTAATTGGCAGACTCAAGTTTCCCGACAGGAAGTGAGCTCGAACTGTGATTGAGGAAGCAGCTGACTTGCATTCTGGGTCCTCTCTGTCATCCGAGCTTTCTGGCAGTGTGGGAGTTTGACAGCATTAAGATCCCAAAGGCCAAATAAGGCTCTCTCCCCTGGAGCAGCTCTTTCAGAAGATAGATCTGTGCCACTGCAAAGCAGAAAGAAGTGTCTCTGGGCGAGACTGCAGAAATTTCAACATGCGGTAACAAAAGCCGTCACCTCCCTCGCAGCCCCCACCACCCAGACTGCCTGACATATTTTTTCCTCCCTGTGGGTGTGCTAACTCTCTGATAGACTGATTCTTACAGCGATAGCACAATGAAGGAGAGGAAGCTTTGTGCTGCTTCTCTCCGTAGCGCTGACCACAGAGCCAGAGTGAAAATGGAGCCGCAGCGGAGTCTGGCCAGTGGGGAGAAGGTGCATCTCTCGCTCCTTCTCTGTGTAGCTCTTCTTTTTGCCTGGTCTCGTCCCCTCTGGTTCCAGATCTCCGTGGTGTGCTGAGTGTTTGGGGATTGTAGCAGGGCAGGGATGTGGTTACACGTGTTTTGCTCCTCTGTTTTGTCAGCTCGTACTCTTTGCTTATATCTGTTTGCTCCAGACTCTTTCTTTCACGGTAATTACCCTGTAACCCTCACTTGCCTGTTGCCTGTTTTTCAAGTTAAAGCAGTTTAACAGCAACTCGTAGTATGAAGTTGTGTTTGTTTTTATTAGTTTTAATCCCGTTTGCTGCATTCCTCGGCCGCCTCAGTCCCCCACCCCCCCCCCCCCCCGCCTTATTAAAGAGGGACGTCAAACACAATAAAGTTGTGTCTGCAATAGCGACACTCCGTGCATGAAATAACCGCAGGAATAAAAGGCTTGGTGAGGGATTTGCCTCTCCCTGTGTCTGCGGCAGTGTAGCATAGTGGTTAAGGAGCAGGACTCGTAACCGAAAGGTTCGATCCCCGCTGGGACACTGCTGCTGTACCCTTGGGCAAGGTACTTAAACCACAGTTGCCTCAGTAAATATCCAGCTGTATAAATGGATAACATTGTAAAGAACTGTAACCTAAGTAAGTCGCTTTGGATAAAAGCGTCTGCCAAATGAATAAATGTAAATGTAAATGTCTGTACACCCGTGGATACACCGTATTGAATCAATGCAGTGCTCTCTTCTCCAGACTCCACAGCTATGCTATTGGAAAGTTACAGATTACCCAGAATGCAGCAACCAGGGTACCGACTAAGACAAAAAGAGCGGGAGCACATTACCCCAGTGCTTCAATCACTGGTCCCCCATTAGTTTCAGAATTGATTTTGAAGTTCTATCGTTGGTTTTAAAATAGAGATGACACCCAACTACATAAAGGGCCTTCTGTCTTGTGAACTAGAAATAGCTCTGAAGTCAGCCACTGCTGGACGTGTTTCAGAAGTCTGTTTTAAGAAAAAGGGACAGGATGTTTTTAGTTTTTATGCCCCCAAACTCCTAACGCACTTCTACATTTCAGAGATACTCCTCACTTCCAGTTTTACAGCTCAAACCACACTTGTTAAGACTGGGATTCCAATGACTGATTTTACTTTTACTTTTACTTGTTTATTTTATGTATTATTGTTTCTGTTATTCTCTGCCTCACTCTGGTTTCTGTTCATTCATGTAAATCTTAATTTATGTAAATTTTAATTTTAACTTTAAACTGTTTTATATTTGTGTTTTTTTTTCTGTTTGTCTTTTTATTATGCCTGTAAAGCACTTAGTGCTACTTTACTGTATGAAAGGTGCTATAAAATAATGAAATAATGAAATAAAATAAAGAACTGATTAAGCTTGAATAGCCAGAATAAGCTTCAGCATGAACTTCATATAAACCTAGAGCTTGTAAACCTCTCCAAAAGCTAAGTTTTCATTTTGTCTGATCATGAGACGTGCATCCAGTTTTCATCCAGAGGTAGTTTGGCAAATACTAGTTGGTTAAGAAATACTTTTTGTGGACATGTAGTTCTGCTCTGAATGAACTCTCATGCATGCATCCTTAAATGGCTGGACACGACACTGCACACTTTGTGACCTGCAGTCCATGGTGGCAGGACAGACTTGCATCTGCCTCCAGATGTACCGGCAGCCTCGCATTTCTTAGTGATGGACACTGAAGTAGAAAAGGGCTGATTTAGCTTTTTTTGTGAATTCCTTCATAGCCACATTCCATGTTGTGGAGGTCAATTACGTACAGTCTTCTGAGAGCTCTGTAACTTTAACCATGATAATACATGCTGCTTATGAATCTCTTCTGTGAGTTAACTTTATACCCCTGGAAAACAGGAAACCTTGGGATGCATCAGTATAGTCATAGGAGCCTTCATTGAGCTTCAAGTCAGCAGACTTTAAGTGTCAATTTTTTTGTATCTTCCTTTAATGATTAGTTAAAGTTGTTAACAAACACAGTGCTCAGGTTTTCATGATCATTATTTGTGAACAAAATCAATTTTCCCTGTACAGTGCTATTAATATTAAAACTTAGCATTTAAAAATTTTCCAAGCAGAAAAATGATCCAATGTAAACTTTTTTTCTTTCATAGCCTGTTTTTGTCCCTGATTTTTCAGCGGTATGGTTGCATATGCAGGGCGCTGTATCTGGCTTCCTTTTAGCCCCGGAGACTCTGCCTCAGGCCTGTGGCTTCCAGGGCCCGGGCCTCAGTGTTAAATGAAAGCATAGCAGGAGATGACTGCATGGAGACCAGCCATTATTCTGCAATCCTCTATTACAATTTCACATTTACACCCGGCATACAAATTCAGCTGGGAGTTTTCAGTCCTTCCGTTACTTTCTCAGAGGTGTGTGCGGATTCCGGAGTTTCCCAGAATGCCCGGAATGCATTCAGTTAGGTGACAGCCAGTAGGATGGCTCCAAAATAGCCACATTTAGGCTGCTTTTCACCCTAAGAGAGAGGAAGAGGGAGAGAGGGAGACAGAGTGGCGGGGGTGGGGGGGAATGCCCTGCCTGTATTTCAAACAGAACTGGAGACTGAGCCCTGCTAAAATATGTGACATCCTGTCAGGCCTCTGGCAGATGCAAACTGGAAGAGTATCTGACAGCCATCTGGCTGCTATTGTTCCCGGCAGGTTCACAGTAACAGTGCTGTATGGTGGAAATAAATAAGACAGATCACCCTGGGGTTTTACACTTTCTGTTACATTTTCACCCGCTGTGTTACGCCACGTCCTTAAAGACGCTGAGGGAAAATATTAGCCTCACAAGCCCTGCTCACACCTCTGAGCGCCTGTATACAGTGCAGTGTGGAGTTATTTCTCCCATTGGACAGATGGGAAGATAAGGTATGATGGCAGAATTATCCAATTTTCCACATTTGCCACTGTCGCTTATTGTATGCGTTGTGTGTATATTGTAGATATCCTATATAAGTGTGTGCGTGTGTATTGTAGATACCCTGTGTGTGTGTGTGTGTGTGTGTGTGTGTGTGTGTGTGTGTGTGTGTGTGTGTGTACTAAATTTATCTGTGTGAAGAGATTAAGCAATTCAAATATTGACTGAATATTGATCAGAAGATGCCATGGGAGGTGTGGTGTTTCTTCTTGAATAGCGTCCATTGCAAGCTGCTTGAGCTATTGGTTCATTTGGGTTCATTTCGGTTTCGTTTCAGGATGAGAGTAAGGGGCTGGGGCAGCTCCGTGTGGCTGAGTCGGAGAACTCCTTCTACCTGCTGTGGGTGCTGGAGCAGCTGCTGCCGGGCGGAGACTGGGCGGGGCATGGCGAGCAGCTGGGCCAATTGGAGCGCAGTGCCCTGCTGCTCTCAGAGGAGTTCCCCCTGCTGGCGGTCTACATGTGGAGGGTGGTGGCGTGCCCAAGCTCAGCGGACACCGCGGGGACACCGCCCATCTGAGGGGGTGGGAGAGAGGCCTCCTGTCTGAGGGGGTGGGAGAGAGGCCTCCTGTCTGAGGGGGTGGGAGAGAGGCCTCCTGTTTGAGGGGGTGGGAGAGAGGCCGGCCGCTGTGTGTGTTCCTGTGATTCTGATTCTTCCTTTGCTTCCAGCTTCCTGGCTCCGCACCTCGTGTTAGGAGGGGTCTGGATTGACAAGGCCGTGGCTCAGCGGAGAGTGTGTGAGGAGGCCGGAGCTGGGAAGGGGAACATGCTTTATTCAGGGCAGCACATGTCAGGGAAATCAGAACATGCTGTCCTGAAAGAGGCTTCATATATGGGAGCAGCCCCCTCCCTTCACCAGCCGACAGGACACGGATCCTGGTGCAGGATCCTTTCAGCCGAAAAACGGGGCAGTATTACATGAATATACTGGGTGTTCAAGAAGAGATTTTTTTTTTAAAAAAACTGTCAGACAGAAACAGAACAGAGCTGCAAGGCTAGCAGCTTTATACAGTAGACTGTTACTAAACCTGGTCTGTTTTATTTCTCAGTTTTATTAGGAAGTGTTGGAGCATGTAAATGTGTCATTTTGGACAAAAATAAATGCTTAAAATGTCACTTTTCTTCTCCAGCTTGAGCAAAGCTGTCATTTATTTGTTCAACAGCCCAAACTCAGTTTTATAGCAGGCGTTCGACACCGATATGCAGAACGAGGCATGAGTGATTCCAGAAAGATGTTTGCATAATTCAGCCTGTCTACCTTACCGTACCATATTCTGCAGTGTTTAAATCAATACTGTGGACTCATATTGACACAGCAGCATCACCACTGAACAGCCCAGCATCCTCTTAAAGAAGGGTCAGGGAAGCTGAGGCACTGGGATATTGCGTCCGCAGCGGGAAGATATTTGGATATTTGGTGCGGACCGGTGGAGCCGCTGCGGGTGTGGAAACGGCCGAGCTGCTAAATAAGTTTCGTGATGTATGGCGGGATTATTGACTGGCCCCAGTTGGGCTGCCGCTGATATCCATCGGGCCCATTGTTCTGCCGCAGGTCCAGGCGATCTTCTCATCTTTCATATCCTGTTGGTGGCAGCGGGGGGACGGGGGGAAACAGACAGCTCGGACGTGCCCAGACGCGGTAATGCACCTCCAGCTTCGTTTAAAAAATAATAATAATCATTTACACGCGTGTGCCATCCAGAGGGACCTTCATCTCACTCGATGTCCCTTTGCTGTCAGATATATTCCGTTCACTTTGAATGTAGGATTTGGCCAACGGCACAGCGAGTGAGAGTAAAGTGGTTTCTGAAAGCAATGCTGCCTTTTTCCTGCCTGTTTTGACTGTTTTTTTTTTAACAAAGGAATACATCTGACACTGTAAACAAACACATCTGCAGTAACTTCTTTGAAAGCTTCTCAGATGGTATTTCAGCCTTCAGAAAACTGAATTACTAACAGGTGAATTGATAGCCCCTCCCACTTCCCAATTATTATTGACATTTAAAGAAGAAAACTCTTATCATGTAGCTATTGTGGTAGTGGAAAGCAGGTTTGAGGGGAAGCATCGAAGCTGATGAGCTCGTCTGAAAGGATCAGACAAGGGTCTGACCTAAAAGCAATTTCAAAATGGCAGTTTCATCTGCATTGATTTTTAAAATTGATTCATCCTACAAGCTGGTAGAATATTAGATGTGAAATCAGTGTTGGAGGCAGAAAGTCAGAATATAAGTATCTCTCTTTATCAAAAAGCAGTACTGTGTTAAAAAAGTCATTTCAGAATGTGACACAATATTTCTAATATATGTCAAAATCTCTTGCATATGTCAATCCTACGTTCTCAAATATGTTCAGTAATATATTCACAAAATTTCATTTACAAAAGCATATTTTGTGATATATTCCTTATATTTCATTCAGTATATTTTATATATTTTTTAGCCTTTAGAAATATAGTCTTCGTACTGTAAACCACATACTCAACTGTATATTTCATTCTTTCATAAGGATGAGAGCAACATTCTTCCCTAATATAGATACAGAGTAATAGCATAACGTTCACACAGGTTTTCCTCAGAATAAGTGATTGTATTCCGTTGCCATCCTTCAGAATCCAGTATGATTGGGGCATATTTCACCATGTGCCAGATCAGCTCTGTATTATGGTTTGTTTAATGCTCCACTACAACCCTCAGCTGTTGTTAGGGGTGTGTAATTTGTAGGATATGAGATGGTCCAAGGACGACTTGATTTATCCCGAGAGGAGTGTTATTTATGCCTGCTGAAGGGGGGGGGGGGGGGGGGCAGGATACAGGGTGAGGTGACCCCCCTGAATGAAGGACACTGATTTACACAGACTGGTTTTATGTGGGACCCGTGATTTGTGTGAAGGCAGGGCTGAGTTTCAGTTCATCGGGTGGGTTACAAGGCAGAAATGGGATTTTGAGTGCACTTCCATGTGTTGAACCTTTTAAGGTGTGTTATCTATGTTGCATAGAAGTTTGGTAGAGTAGTTTTCTTAGAATTAGTTCAGTCTGCTGCTCAAAAATGGTCATATGATTATTGACTTTGAGTTTCAACTCAGAGTAAAAAAATATCTTTTACACTGGTTTGTCTGTGATTACATCATAAATTTAGTCCAAACCATAACATTACTTACCATCCAGACGGTTTAGAAAATCAAATCATTTTTTCATGCATGAGATGTGAATGATGAAAACCATCTGTGTTTATGACACACCAGTAAAATGTAGTCTGTAAAGGAATGATTTATGTAATCAAACCCAAGTCTGCAAGCCAGTCAACCCATTAAGTGAGGTAAGCTGTTTCATCATCAGGAATGCATGGCTTGCCTTGCGATTGATTTCCTCAGAGTTCATCTCTCCACAATATTTAGAGTTGGGGGAACTTTTTCAAATCTGATAAATGTTTCATACATTTCATTACTGCAAAGAGGAATGTGCCAGAATCAGAATCATCTTTTTTTTTTTTTTTAATTCTTGATCGGGGCCAAGGTTATCCAGCGACTGCCTTGAGGTTGAGTAATGTGGCCAATCTCATGGGCCCTAGCCAATCCAAAGTCACTTTCAGGACTTTTTTTATTTGGCACAGTCCGTTGGGGCTTGAGTGGAATATAGACAATGAACTGCGTTCGGAGTCACCACAGAACTGTCAGATTCTGTCTATCGATCAGTGTCACATGCTGTCAGTCAGGTTGAATCAGATAAGAGTGTTTATTCCACTTCTACACACAGAACCGTTGCAGCAGCATAGTCATCACTTATTTTAGTGAACTAAACAATACCCTGTTTATTGTGTCTTGCTCTGTCAGTAGTCTAACCTTGACTGTGGGCATAAACAATTGTTTGTTTTCTCTCCAGCAATTTCATCTTAATTAAAAGTTGTATTTTTGTCCAGGTAATAGTTACACGCTTTTTTCCAGCTGGCCCTTCTTTTGAACAGAGATCAGTAAACCTGTTACTGGCAGCTGTGGAGGAAGTCAAGTGTTTTTCAAGTGTCATTATAATAATAACTTTCACAGGTATTGAAGACATAAAACAGAAGCCTGTTAATTTCAGAGAGAGCTGCGGTGAGTGTCAGAGAATCAAACACACAGTGCTACTTTAACAGCGATATGCAGTCTACTGTGCGCACGCAGATAACATTACTCGTCCCAGGATAAATTCCACCTTATAAACTATTACAAAACCGTGGCTGTATTCATCAAAGCTCTTAGTATTGAAAATGACACCTAATTGTGGAAAATTCAAAGGGCAGTGGGAAATTTCCTGCTAATTCATAAAGTCATGATGATTCCTAAATTCATTTTAGGTCTTAAGTGTTCTTTTAAAACTGAAGTTAAAACTAGCTTAAAAGTTAGGAGTCCTCACGAGGATTACCTAAATATTTTGTACACACTGCAGGTTACAAATGAGAATGTGGAGTTTGCAGTCTTGGTACAGCTCAGTTACAGGGAGCTTCTGGGAAGGTTCTGATTACCACCTCCTGCCCCATCTAATCTGTTATAGATTAATAAAGGCACATTCTGAACAACTTGCATATTTCCAAGGACAGAAATGAAAAGAAACAAGAACACTCAGCAGTATGGATTGATAAAGCAGTTCTAAAATCATCCATTTTATTTTGGATTAATTAAGTTTGCCTTAAAGGAAGAGTTGTTGCTTAAGTTGGTGATAATATGCTTTAAAATCAATACGCCAATGTACATATTGGTTTTAAAGCAGACCCTGCAATACGTAATGCACCAGCCAGATTCTCAGATGATGTCAGCAGACAAGCACGTATCCTCCAATCGGTTCACCACTTCGGTGTGGTGCACTGTGTCAGTTGTAAGAAAAACAGCCATCGGCTGCATGCGGGTGTATTGGAGAATAGCATTCATGTCTTTTCAGCACTCCTGTGTGACTACGGAGGTTGTCACAGTGAGATGAGTCTAAAATACAGCTGCCAACTACCAACAGTGTTCCATAAGTAAATCTTTGTATCGTCTCAGAATCCATTTCTTTGTCAAATTATCCTATTATGAAAACATGGTTTAGTCATTCAAGTCTAATAAATGTAGTCTTTACATTGTTACATTGTTTACATTGTTATTGATGTTTGGATTACAGCGCATCTCAGTGGCGAGTTGCATCTAAAGTCTGTTTCGAAACAGCGTTCCTGCAAATGGCGCCGCATATTGTCTTTTTAATCTGTATCAAATCTCGCTCACTGAAGTCTTTTTTAATCAGATTCACTTATTAACTTTAAATTTTCATAGCTGTCTATCAAATTACTGAAAAATGGCTGTTAATGACAATGTTAAGGAAGAATAATTTAAGGTAATGCGAGACATTCTAAATAAAAGATTAGCCCCCCATTTTACATAGAGGACTAATTATACATAGCTGGTCGTTGTCTAATTAAAGTGTCGTTACCATGGTGATAGAATCATTTGCTCATTTTACAAGGATACAAGAGATAGAGAGATTGTTATTAATATTATTGTTCTTCCAAAGTAACAAAATAGTCCCTCATTTTAGGGGGTTTCACAGCACTTACAGAATGCCTGCCAGTTTTATTCAGTATCAACAGGGCACCAGGGGGAGCCTACACATGTTTTATCATGCTAATTACCAATATGTTTCTACTATGAAAGACAATTTAGCGTCAACACTTTAATGTGGTAGTTCCTAAAGCAACATGAGAGACCTGACAGATTTTGAAAGAGCTGAAATAGTTGGTGCCTGAATTGCAGGTATGCCATCACAGAAATGCCAAAATTATTAAACATGCCAATGGGAACAGTGTCAAATTATAATGGCATAAGCCAAACAAGGTAAAACTGTATCATTAAAGAGGAACAGTGCTCGACAGGGACAGACACTTGTTGCTAATAGTTGCTAAAGTTATATACTTGATAAATGACAAAACAGCAGCCTCAAAAATGAACACAGAACTGAATCTACCTCTGCAATCCATTCTCAACAAAAACTGTAGATCGTAAACTTCACAGAACTGATATTTATGGTGGGGCATCCATTTGAAAATTGCTTGTAACCAAGGCCAGTGTGCAACAGTGCATAACCTGGTGTAATCAGCACAAAACTTGGACCTCTGAGCAGTGGAGCAGTGTTTGCTACATGTGGGCAGGTTTATGTTTGGAGAACGCCAAAGGAAGCGTTCAACTCAGATTCCCTGCTCCCAGCTGTTAAACATGGTGGTGGATCTGTTATGAAGTGGGCAGTCATCATATGAGAGTCAATTATGATTCTGCATGGTAGAATTACGGTCGGTGAATACTAAGCCATTTTAGGTGGCCAGGTGCACCCTATGGTGTAAATATTGTTTCCTCAAGATTCCAAGAAGAGGATACCCATGTTCTGAGATGATCACACCCCCCCATACACACTGCTAAGCAGAGTCAAGAGTCTATTCATGAATTCCAGGATGAAGCCAAAAACCTTCCATGGCCTCCCCAAGCACCGGGTCTAAACATCACTGAACGTTCATGGCAACTCCTGGAACATAGAGCCCAGAGTAGATTTCCACCTCCTGGTCAGAGTCAGCATTTCTGTCAGGGGACATTGAAAAGATCACTGAGAGCAAATATAAAGGACATCCTTTATATTTGCAGGTACGTATCAGAAGAGTGGACTTTCCTTTAGTGTCACCCTCCACTACCTGCGAATTTTCACTGATAGTGTTTTAATTCCATCCTGTTGTGCTCTCAGCACCTCACTCTCAGACCCACTGCAGATGCTCTTTATTAGATAAGGGGCCTAAACTTGCGGTATCTTGTCTCATCGTCCTCAAGGTGGGAGATTGATATCGGGATTGATGGGTTTTCTGCCTGCTTTGGACTGACACAGGCTTGTATAAATTCGGCATGTACTATATGATGAAGATCGCAGTTGCTCTTGTTGCAAAGGACTATGACAAAAGTAAAACTGGTTTCCCACGGAAAGCAGTGAAAAGCACTTCCCTCCTATTGGCTAACGCTGCGTGATTTTCCTATTTCTCTCTGTAGGTATTTTTAGTGAAATCTGTACGGAAGCCAATGATGTTCCCATTAAAAAAAATAATACGCTTCAGCAACTCGTGTTTTATGGTGGAATTCAGTCCCTCTGCTTTGTCCCTTTTTATTCCCGTCCCAAATTAATTTCGTTTATTAACTGACTCTTCCTTATGTTTCAGGTCATGATTCTCTGTTGTCCAGTAAGTAGCCGCAGAGAATCCTACAAGTCCTCTTCCCTGTTCCACAAGGTCATGTTATGCATTTTGTGTAGTTACAGTGATTTTTTTCCAGTACGATCGGTACTGTATAAAACAGCCCTTTTAATTAGCATTCACATCCTGTGTTGTTCCTAACATAAGATTTCACCTGATTTCAAATTTGAATATTAATTATGACCTCTCCTTGAACGCTGAGAGATCCTCCTAACAGAGGAGGTGCTTGGCCTCCCTGTGGTGCCCAGCTATCTCTGTAAGCTGCCAGGAAAGCAAAACAAGTTACTATAGCTGAAGAGTTTCTCTCTTTATCCTCGCAAATACAGTATGTCACAGCATAGTGTCCCTAATTAAATGTTCTACAGTTGAGGTAATTATGGCTCATTTGTTTATATTTGCATTTCTGGTGGGTTGTGCCATTTACATAAAGTTGACATATTATGGTTTTCATAATATTTGCCATTGTTTATGAAATCCATACTATTATTCAGCAGCTCTGCAATTATTATTAATATATAATTAGGCTAATTTCCACCGTGATGTTTGCTGTAGCAGTTGGCATCCTTTACGGGTGACAAACTGCACAAACTTCACACATCTTCGCATATCTTTCCGTGAGAGTCTGTCTGCATTCTGCAGCACTTGCGGGGGTCACTGGGTGAGATCTGAATGCAAATGCTGGAATTTATGATGACTCAGTGAGTACTGGCCGTGTCAGCGCAGTTTGTTGGATGGAATATTTATACAGCATTGGATGGGGCGTACCATAATGTGTTCTACATTATTGCTGATTTTTTTGGGACCAATCTGTGCTCCACGGTTATAAATAGGCCAGTTGTGCTTTTTCACATACATGCTTATTAAAATTGTCGAGGGAAAAGTGAACCTCATTACATTACTAGGAATATCTATCTAGCAGTATCTATTTTTGAGACCTGGGAAAGTGGTGCCCGGGTGCTTCTAATTCTGTCAGAACTCTTTCTTAGACCAGTAGTCTAGTAGTGGGAGTTATTTTAATTACAGTTGTTATTCAACAGATATGAATTTCCATACAGTAAAAATGTGAAGGGTGTATTTGATGTTGTTACAGTGGTCCTTTATTTTCGCTTGAAGTCCGTTGAAGGGACCGCACCTGTCCGTGAGCTGAGGTTATGGACCCCCTGTGTCGATATCATAAACAGGGAAAAGAAGGGGGGGGTGGAGGAGGGATGCTGTGAACAGCTAATGCAGAAAGGAAGTGGTGAGTGGGATTTTTATAGTTGTAGACCAGTTTGTTTATGTTTGGTTAATTGCACTGGGATTGTCTGTAAAGTCTCCTCCCGAACCTTCATTTGGAGCTTCCCTTAGTATTATCATTATCAGTGTTACTGTTGTGACTGCTGTCACTAATGCTACTACATCTAATAATACTAATAGTAATCGTAGTGATAATAATAATTATAATAATCCTGTTCTAGGTGTTACCTTAACCTTGAGTATCTCGAGCACCTTTTTCGGTCAGGGGTCAGAGAGTAATTCTACTTTTTTTTCTCCAATAATTCCCCATAATTTTCCTGCCCTGGCTTTTCTGGTTTCTTGATTCCCTCTTGAAAATTATTTTTTCTCCATGTTCTACGTCTACAGTGCTTTGTGACTATCTTGATTGTAAAAATGCAAAACAAAAACGATTGGTTGGTTGATGACATTATCGTCATTTAGCAGACACTCTTATCCAGGAGCAACTTACATAGGCTACTGATTATATGTTATCCATTTATACAGCTGGATATTTACCAAAGCAACTGTGGGTTAAGTACCTTGCCTAGGAGTACAGCAGGAGTGCCTCAGCGGGGAATCGTGTACAAGCCCTGCTCCATACCCCAATGCTACACTGCTGCTCGATAATTGATTGTCTATAAAACATTGATTGATTGATTGATTGATTGATTGATGGATTGGATGCAACAGGAGAGATGTGTTTGTGACGAATCCTGTAGGCAGGGTATCAGAAATATTGTCAATGCATTCTTACCAATCTGAGGCAAATTACGGCACAGTTTGATTGTAATTGTGCCTCTGCACAAAAACATGATTCAACTTTCTATTTAAATTAACTGCTGCTTTAAGATGAATTGAGTGGAACTAAGAAATTAGCATGATTAACAAAGCAGAGGAAATTACTGCTAGGTGTTAATGTTGGATCTTTCATTAAAACAGCAGCAAAGGTCATTCAATTACATTACAAAACTAAGTTATTTTCTTTGTTCTCACATTCATTGCTAATCCACAGTCTTTATTCTGTGATTATGGGCTTGTTTGCAAAGCATAAAACCTCAGCCTATTGCGTACATCCCTTATCTGCAGACTGAACATCACAGACTGAAATTTTCATTTTCATTCTGGTGATATTACTGACTTACAAGGATAAAATAGTCTACCAAAGCAGAGATAGTGTTTTTTTTTTTATTAACTTACCAGTGTTTGTGATAATGAAAAAGGATTTGAGTTGTGTTAATCAAGAGCATGTTCAGAACAGGACACTTACATGACCATGGTAATAAAATCCTCTGTAATGTAACTGTAAATACATTACCCTGTATAAAAATGTATTTATTTATTGTAGGAACAAAGTAAAGTTGAAGTCTACATCAGTATCTTTAACGGTCAGTGCGTGTTGGAACAACGTAATGAGTACTCATCCAATCCAGATCTATATTGTTATCGCATTCACAGTGCACAGCAGACAGACCTACCGTAATGGTATCCATCAGGCTTTTCTATAGGACACTTAGAATCCTCAGCAACCCACTGCTGTGTCCAGTGAAGGTCCAGTCTGAGTGAACCTGTACATAGCACTGTGTCAGAGTGCAAAGCAATGTGTGTGAGGAAAGTCTCCTCAGAGCATTTATATTTCACATGCTTTACCGGCTCCATCACCTGGCCGCTGTCTGCTCGCTGTGAGATGCATATGTGCCTCAACAGTGATTGCGCTTTGAGTGTTTTGAGGCAGCTTCGTTGTTATTATTAGGTATGAGCTGTTTGATCGGGACAGGACACATTTTATACTGTTCAGCCTTTTATGACCGATGAAATGTTCTCCAATCTAATATGTGCAAAGGTCTAACACTACCGAGGGAGGGGAATTGAATTATGCACCAGCTCATCAAATGATATGCAGGGTGTATGCCTGTTTCTGGCTCATGCCCAAAGAAATATATTGAATGATTCATCATAACTCGCATAAACCCCCTATGCATTCTCATAACACGTGGCCTATGTCACACAAACAGCCATCAAAAAAAAAAAAAAAAAAAAACCTGGAATGAATGTGTAGGCGGTATCAGATATTTCAAATGATTCCTCTTTCATTAATTAGTCAGCCCTAGAGCTGCAGGCAGAGCTCAGGTTGTCAGTTTCATAAATGCCATATTCATCCATCATAAATTATGTTGGTGTCCATGGGACTTACGAACAGGCAGACCTGGAATCGGAAAACAAAGTTCTGTCTGCCACTTTGAGTGCTGTTTCCTTTTTGTATTCGACCTAAAATGACTTTCGCTGCCCTTCTAACTCAACTATAAATTACCACTGCCAGGATAGTCGTGATTAGATTTTTCAATTTAGCGAGCATGACACCAAATGCTGAAATTCAGTTTTAATTTATCTGAAGCAATTTTGGCTTTCCCTGCTGCATTGACCCTGGGGGGGCGGGGGTGTCCTAATAACCATTGCTGTGAACTGATATTGTAAGAACCTATCCCGTGGCTTCTCCCATTCAGCGGTATGTTGTCTTCCACCTAACCCTTTAGTATGATTAACTTTAAAAAAAAAGTTCATTTCGCACCCTTTTAGATGTTTAATTCACATTTTGCAGATATCTGCTGGAATTAATCGACGGCGCTCCAACTTACTTTCCCACCAAAACTCTTTTATAATCTTTGCAACTATGTTTTATGTATTAGCCTCACTTTTGATGTCCTTAGCTTATGATGGTATCTTTTGAGCAGTGCCGCATATCTGGAAAGAGCTGGGCTCGTAACCGGAAAGTTACTGGTTCAATTCCTTGCTGGAAGACTGCTGTTGTACCGCATGGGCAAGCTACTTAACTTGCAATTGCCTCTGTAAACATCCAGCTGTACAAATCCATGAAGTTGTAACCTGTGTAAGTTGCTTTGGACAGAACATCTGCTAAATTACAATAATGAAATAATGTACAATAATGAAATAATGTTCTTATGATTTGTGTGTCCTTTGATGAACCTCTCTTGTTATGCTAAATAAAAGCTACCAAATGTATTTCAGGAAAAAAAGATACAGCAACATACAGCCCCCGTGAGTAATGCCTACAAATTGTATCAATCTACCTTACTGAATCCATCTTGTAGCTGAAATGGGTCCTCTTATTTGCAGGGTGGGTATAAAGAGGTCATACAGTGCACATACAGTAAGTTATAAGGTCCCCATTTCAATCAGTTTATGAAAAAGAAGTCTGTTTTCCAATATTCTGTTCTAAAGGAATTTAGATAAGGTCCCTTTTGTCTGAAGAAGTGCATCTTCTGTTTGATTTAAAATATGAATTGATATGCTTTAGCTTTAATATGAATCCATATCCACACCCATAATGCATAGAAGAGGCCAATTCTATGAATGCAATATTGGAGAACATAGATAAACAAGAGGTTTAGCCGTTACATCTCGAAAACTCTGCCATAAGTTTTTAGGAATTCAGAAATGCCACTCAAAAGCCCAGGAGACTGAAAGGAAAACTGAAGATTTTCTTCAAAAGAAAACCATAATGATGAAATGTCACCAAGCCAGCCGCACCATATTTGAAAACGGTGGTGTGTCTGGAATTATAGATTCACACATCAGTCAAAAGCACACCATCACCTTTGGACAGGGCTGCAAATGGCTTTATCACGCACTGCTTCTCAGACAAAGTTGATGTCTCATTCTGTTTTGCTGTGCCGTCACATATTGTGAATCTGCAGAAAGAATGATGTGACATTTCAAAAAAAAATAGTAAGTTTGCTCTTCCGCAGACTATTGAAGCAATGATATCAAAAATATGTGAAGTTCTAACACCTAATTTCATTCGCTGTGATCCACGTAAGTCACATCAAAGCCGTTATTAATGCAGTGTGGCCCACAGTACCCTTCCTCTTTCACAAACCCTGGCACAGCGTCGGTTATCTGTGATTGCCAAGTTAGCTACAATGCAGGCAACGGGAAGAGACATTCCTAAAAGGAGATGCACACGCCCAACAGCAGATTCACTCTGTCATAAGTACAAGTGAATGATGGGGAAAATACAATAGCAAACAGATGTTGTGAATTGCTTTCTGAACTGGCTATTATCAATCATGTTTTGCAATTTGGAAGTCTTTGCTCTTTCAAAGTAATGAGGATGTCATAGTGGGGGCTGCAGCTGAAGTCCTTGAAAGCCTGATTTTCCTCTCAAAGTGTAAAAGCTAAATCTGAGGTGTGACAGAAAAAGGCATTATGGGAAAATGTTTGGCGTGATCAGCATGTTATGTATTTAGCCGAACAAACTTCTATCTACTCTGTAAAAAAGGAGCTGCACTGATATTTCTCTTGCACCAAGCAAATTTAAATCATTTTGGGCTGTTTTTGACATATTGGAAAACACAGCTAAAGATTCAAAATGTCCAACCAGAACTTCACCATGCCAGGCAATTACTTTGACTATCTCCCTGCAGTTACGCTTATTGTGTATGTCCTTGTATTTGTGCCCTCATACCCTCTAAAAGCCAATGCCTGTAGCTTCAGTAAGGAAGATGTACCAATCAAATATTTCAGACCTGCCATAATTCTTTCCTGTTTAAATTCATTTCTTCTTACATTTCAATGGTATGCCAGGCTTCCATGGACAGACTTGAACCAGACAACAGGGGATATTGTGATATTCGATTGTTGGCTGTATTTCACCAAATATTGCACAGCAAAATGACAGCCCTAAGTGTATGCAATGCTGCTTCATATTTATACCTTTTAACATGTGAGAAGAAAAACTGAAGTAATAACAACAGAATATTAAAAAGGCTTCCCTTGCCTCCTGTGAGTGGCTGACACTATAACACAGTAATGTATACATACATACACACATACATGCACACATACATACATACATACATATATACGTACATACATACATGCATGCATACATACATGCATGCAAACATGCACACATACATACAATGACGCATGCAAGACCAGACTGGCATGTTTGTAGGAAAGGGGAAAGGCCATGTCTTGGCACCAAAAAATTATTCTAACAAAATTTCTGCGCATATCACCAGAACATCCTCCCAAATTTTATCATAAAGGCCGTGGGAGTGAAGGGGAGAAAAGATCCTGCGAAATTTCTAAAGTTCACCTTACCGGGTCCAGACGATGAACGTTTTGGATTTAAATGAATGAATCTCTAAGCAGGTAAAAACAAAGCCATAGAAGTTTCTGAGGAGACAAAGGTACGTCCTATCGACAAGAGCAGAATATATTGACAGTTTAATCTCTGAATGAGAATAAGCAACTCGTTACTGCCCTCACTGGTCGGAGGGGTCAATGTCACGGAATGGTAAGAGTCAATGTGGGATTGAAACTCTGACCTTGGTGAATTCATCACCGTCCTGTCAAATGAGTACGGAATCAGAATTTAATTTCGTCAGCAGAATGCCCTATATTCATAAAAGCCAATAAATGTACTGTACCTTAAAAGATCACATATTCCTGTGATGTGAAAATGAAGAATCACTAATAAAAGACTGCAGGAAACGTTGGTTAGGGGTTGAGACAAATGTTGCAAATGTTTATTTAAATAAGTAAGTAAGTACATTTGAGGACTGACTCATTTAGGTTACTTCAGGGAAGCATCAAACACTCAGTAATGTAAAGTTTATAGGTTCTGGCTTGCTAATATGTAACTTGGATTCATATTCTATTGTAAATTGGATGGTGGGCTTGTTCAATGGTGAAATGTCATTGACTTTAATTTTAAGGTATCATTATACTGAAAATATCAGCTGCTACAACACTTTTATGCCAAAGCCACAACCATGAAGGTTCGGTCTGTGGATAGGAATGGAAAGACCCATCACAGAAAAAGGCAAACCTTTCCATTTGTACTCCCTAGTTCCCCACGGTGTAGGGGAGAGGAGACAAGAAGAAAGTTTTGGGTAGAACAAGTTTGTTTTATTTTTTTCTTTTCTAAAGCCCTTAAATCCAATTTAATCTTCAGACTTATTTACTTATTTATCTACAGTTTTTTTGTTTCGTAAGTCTTGCAATACTTTGTTTGGATGGGAGAAGGACACATTGAATGACAGGTATGAGGAGATGAAGGCAGTTGGCTTGAGGTTCCTTTCTCTTTGGACTTGCTGGCTGCTGGCGGCTTGTGGCATAACAGGTCCTGCTGGGCAATAGGCACTACTGTATATGAGGGAGAAGCTGCAGAAGCTGCAGAAGTTATCATTTAATATCATCGGGTATCATTTAGTGTGATGCAGTTCTTTACACAGTTTCTCCTCCCTCTGCTCTGGTGTTGATTCCTGAAAATTTCATGCAGCTGACTCCCTCATTAATACGCAAACAAGTGGTCTCAGTTTAAAAGATCAATTGCGGTAGGAAATCATGCATGCAGAATGCTAATGCAAGATATAATCAAACGAACTCTGCTTCAATTAAATACATGAGTGTAACAACCCCAAAATAAGCTCTTCAGCGTAGCTCTAAGAATCAGGAATAATAGGCAGACACATACAGTGCTCCTGGACACCAAACCTCCCCTCCATCCATTGCAGGGTGATTGGATGCGCCTCCTGGGTTTCAGCCCTGAGTCTTGCCAATGCCGTGAGCTAGATGGCGCTGTTATCAACTTTTTTTCCCGTCAAACTGAATTGTCACAGAGACCAGCTTTTATCAGCTGCCATTTCTATGTCCCTCCTGCCTCCTCCCACAGGCCCTTTCTGTGTTTTCTCACCTGTCGTTGGCTCAGCTCACAGCTCACAGCTCACAGCGTCCCTCTCTTTCATCCCATGAATGCTTGACGTGCAGAAGTTGTCACCCAGCTGATGTCGAGGTGATGACCAGCAAGCGCTGGCCTGTGCCACGCACAGGTTTCCAGCTCAGATTCTTCCTCAGGCAGTGTCCCGGTGTCAGTGTGATGTGTTTGGCTCTTGCCTGAGGACCAGTTTATCTTTGGAAAAAGCCTCAGCATCACATGAAGGGGCCCCATTATAGAGGCACTTGGTCCTTAGTAAACCCTGTCAACATCATGCTGTTATACCCACACGCCACCCATGGGGGGCACACTTTCCTGCCTCAACCAATGAAGGCAGAGAGTAAACAAGGACATGGATTGTAAATCCAATATATAGTTTGAAGGAAAACAATTAAGGACCATATAATTGGGAGGATCGGAGTACAATTGCAACACTACAACAGTTTCTGTAATAAGCCCAGAGGTTGTCTGCATGCGAACAATGGCGGTAAACACACCAATTAAACTTCAAAACAAACAACCAACAAAAAAAGCCACTTGATTGTTGAATAACCGAGATACGAAATGAGAAAGTTCAAGCTGTCGGAAGACATCAGCAGCAGTCACAAGGTGGCGAGATAAGAGGTTGTGTTTTTCTTTCTCATCTGATGTCTTCCAAGTGAAAAATTAATCTGCATAAAAAATATATAAGTATCGGAGAGATATGGCCACGAATGCCAAATTCCATACTGTTTCCATTGGACAATTAGAATTGGCCTTGCATGAAATTATTAAATGAAATAATGAGCGCATCTAGGGTTTGTTTAGAATATTAAAATTGTATTCTCAAAGCTCATTTCCACAAGACATACTTTGAAAATAAAACCAAATTAGCATAAAATTACTTTGAGGTAAATGAAATTATACCGGGCGTCATCAAAAGAAGCATGTCACCCTCTTTATGAATATAGATATATTTCTAAAAATAAAATATATATTTGTGACCATAAATAATAATAATAATAATAATTTGTCATTTATTTGATCAATTTGTCATTCATTGCTGATTATTCTGTCTGAATGACTTTGACTGTTGTGTAAGCACCACATCATTATTTACAGAGATGATTTTTTCCCCAGGTTATGAGTTGATTGGACCTGTTAAATGTTAGACCTGCTGAAAATTAAAAATAAAAAACAGGCTGGTGAGGTGTTTGCAGCCTGCAGCATCTAACCTGGCTAAAGCTGACACATTCCATCAATGAATGGCTGAGATCTCAGAGAACTGAAGTCACAACACCTTGCTAAAATGGAGACATCATGTTGCTGGATCTGTGTGATCATTTTTATTCACGCAGCAGCTGTTCAACCACAGAGACACCGTCTGCAGACCTGCAAACCACACCGGGACTTGGTGTTCTCCAGTGTCCCACAACAGAGCAAGCTAAATTGCACCAGTGGGGATTGCCAATAATGGACCTGGTCCCCTTCAGCAATCAATTAAGATTTACTATAGCCCACCCTGATGGACATCAGCAAGTGCTCCAAAGATGTGCAGAGCAGCACAACAGTTATTGTTTAGAACAGACTTATCAATGGAGAAGTTCCCATGTGAAGATTTGGGCAGCCCTGTCTTTCTGCTATAGAACCCTGTTTTCAGTAGTGAAACTGCATCAGTGAAGTGCTTGTGCCTCGATATCTGGCCCTCCTGCCACCATCCTGACAGGACAGCATTCCGGCAGGATGATGCAGGTTCTCACTCTGCCTGAGTAACAAGCGGCTTTCCTGTTTCGCCACGAACGTCCCACTCAACAGACCCGATCAGCACCGCACGCTCGTGGGATGAACTGAGTCAAGGGGTGCCATTCAAGACTCAGAGACCGGTGAAACAGGCTTGTTCAGATCCTGCAGGAGAGATGGGAAAGAAGCCCAGCACACGGTATCTGCAACTTGGTGGAGAGCTTGAATCACGGATGGGCAGCTTAGACTGATTCCAGTGGTGGCCTCACACGCTACTGGCCTGTGATTTTACCAGTACACCTACTGTTCACCTGTAAATGGTAACAGCTACTGAGAACAAGTACCTACAGTACCAGTCAAAAGTCTGGACACACCTGCTCATAGAAGGGTTTTTCCACATTTTAGAATAATAGTAAAGACATCAACTATGAAATAACACAAGTGGAATTATGCAGTGACCAAAAAAGTGTTCAATAAATCAAAACTCTTATATTTTAGATTCTTCAAAGTAGCCAGAAAATATTGTTTAATATTAATATTTTTGAAGAGAAATTCGTACATAGGCATCAACGTCACTATTTATATTTGTCTCAGAAACAAAATGTCAAGCATTTAAGCATAAGTCTTTAGATCAAAATGTCCTTGAATGCATGTTTCCCATTGTCTTAATCAGGTGTGTCCAAACGTTTGACTGGTACTGTGTGCAATGAAATGACCTCCCCTTGCTTTGAGGAAATCACCTGCTACTAAGGTGATTTTGTTTTTTTTTCTTGAGATAAGATCTTTGATTTGTAAGCAAAGTGTTTCTTCTGATAATCAGTATATATCAGTTTAATTCTATATAACAAGCTTAGCTTTTGTCATTTATGGAATGTAATAAGCAAAGGTTTACAAGACTTAGAGGTTACTCACACAGCATTCAGTTAGAGCTTACAGAGGGAAAACGTTGGCAGCTATTTCAGTCACAAACTTTCCTGTCATCTCATTCCAGTGGTAATTAGTCTTTCAGGGTCATAAATATAGTTTTAATTATTGCAATAAACTAGACAGGTATGCATTAATCAATCATAATGGCAGCACACTCATTTAAAAAATGTATTTTTGATGCCTTTCAGATGGTGGGTCTGTTGTTTGCCTTCTTTTCTATTCATTACAGTTTGACATTGATGCAGTTCCGTGAAAGGGATATGCAGACACTTTGAATATGTTCAACAAGTCGGAGTCGGTAACATTACCATCTGAGCACCTGTCAGACTCTTCTCTCAGCATTTGCATATTTAATTGCCTTTTGCTTAAATGAAGGACGCAGTGATGATGAAGTTCACAAGTCAGTCTGACAGCGAAAATGCACACGTCACTCACTGGGCAGGTAGGATCAGTTTTATCTGATGTAGTGATGGACATCAGGGGGAATTGGCGCGGCTGTAATGGACTAAATTGCGGAATGAGAGAGGGGAGATATGGTAAATGAGCCAGCAGCGGCTCAAGCCTTTTTTGTTTTTTTCTCCCTCTGCCCTTTTAAGGGCTTTGTAATGATATGAAAATAGAGTAAAAATGTTCACATGGTGCTGTGGGAACATATAGATCACTTACAGCGACCACCAACAGAGACTCCCGCAGCGAGTCTGAAATGACCTGGATCACGATGCATTTCACAGGCGATGAGGTTTTTATGCCCTTAAGAAATCATTTTCATAAATTACCTAAACGCAGTTCACAAGTTTGACTTCTGACAGAGGGAGTGTGCTGTGCTCACGTAGACGCGTAATCAGAGTTACAGGTCTGCATATCTCTCTGTAATTTAGTACAAAATGGAAAACGTTAGCCACGCTGTCCTGGATCTCTTCGGCTCGGGCAAGCGCTGGGAATAGGTAATGATTTCAGGTAGATAATCTGTCCCAAGCAGCAGGTACTGCCCAGTGCTGGTGACTTACTGTGTAAGAAGACTAACACATATGATGAAAAACAGCTATGTGGTTCTCAGAGCACTGCATACGGGGAAAGGTCTTGGTCTTGTGAGAGGAACGTCTTTAAAGAGTAGCACCACCTTCTTAACACCAATTGTACCGTGCAGCAGTGTGGCGTAGTGGTAAGGAGCGGGGCTCATAACCAAAAGCTGCTGGCTCGATTCCTCTCTGAGTCATTGCTGTTGTACCCTTGGGCAAGGTTCTTAACTCACAATTGCCTCAGTCAAAATTCAGCTGTATAAATGGATAAAACTGTAACCTGTGGAAGTCACTCCGGACAAGAGCATCTGTTAAACGACAATAATGTAATATATGTATTCATTATTTCAGGAAAGTCTGTCATTGTAACTGTCGACAATACGCATCCTTTCTAATTTAAAATGCATCTTTGATCCTCCCGAGTGATTGCGTGGGGAGTGAGCGTGTTTCTGTAACAAAAGCAGTAATATGTTCATATCACAATAAGACCATTAATTTTGCCTGCAAGAAGACACTGCCAGGTGATGGGATGCCCTTTGGGTAGAAATATACTCCTCAGCCAGAAAGAACTTCTTCTACATTTTCATCCTTTTGCACCCAATTTGTGAAATTCCAAACAAAGTTACAGGAGGAAAATGTAGACAATCCCTGAAAACGCATATTAACTAAACCCACACAATCTGGTCCCTTCCACAATGATAAACATCCCACTCCCCACTTCCTCTCTGCATCGGCTGTTCACAGCATCCATCCTCCACCCCATCTCCCCACTTCCTTTTCCTTATTTATGATGTCCAAATGGACCATCAACAACATGTCTGGTGCTGTCCCTTCATAAGACTCCAAGCCAGTTAAAAGTACCACTATAACCACATTCAAAGCAACCTTCTTGCTTTGATTGTGTGGAAATTCTTGGAAATATACCTAGTAGTACGTGAGCTTCATCTCTTCGCGCTCACACAGTAATGCTGGGGCAGGGTGAGTGCAATCCTCCAATACTCTCAGATGCAGCCAATGTCTGTTTTTCTTTGCCCTGAAAATCCCACAATGCACCACAGCCGGGGAACAGGCAGAACCCCACTGACATCACCAAGGCATTTCGCGGGGGCCTCACGAGCCAGCACAGGGTGCTGCAGAGGAGAGACACCTGTTGACATTCCCACCCCCACCCCTACTGTCGGATCCCGGTCACTGTCGACTGCTGATCCGGCTGGGCTCGAACCCAGGCTGTGGGGCCAGGCTTTCACTCGGAACAAATGCTAAAGCTGGGTTTGCCACTCGGGAGCCCCGCTTGTGTGGATTTTCAACAAATGTTTATTGCAATGCGGTGCAGTGTATATCACAGGATGACCCGAAACATAGATGACAAATTGTTCCATTATTAATGAGTGGATACAGTGTCTCAGAATCACGAAAGACTCTAACGAGTGAAGACTGTCTGGAATAACACATCACACAGACGTCATTGTTTTCTTTGCCCCCCCCCCATTTCTCAAAGTGTCAGGCCCTGACTGATGAAGTAAAAATCAACAGGCGGTCCCCGTCGCTGCGTGACAAATCTCAGAGAGCATGATGGGTAGGTGCCCGAGGCCGCAGGAGATGAAAGCTGCTGGAGGAGCACATCGCTCAGGAGCTAAGCACATGCAAAGTGTAACTTTCCCATCCATCTCCACTGCAGTGGCTCTGACACACACAGTCTGTCTGTGTTTATCTCTGGAGAGCAGCATGAAAGACTGATAATTACTCTTTCATCCACCCACCCCCCATCCAGAAAACACACTCTTGTGATAATATGTTTGCGTGTGTGTGCGTGCGTGGGTGTGTGTGTGTGCGCGCACATGCTTGATGAAGTAAAAGAAAGGTTACAAAACGTAAATGTACAGGTTTTAATTATGAAATCAAAAAGGATTCAAAGAACGGTTTAGGTGGGAACTTTGATGGGTTCAACTGTTTCATCAGGCAAATGAATTGTCAGTAGGGTCAGTGAAGCAAGATCAGTGTGAGCAGAACTCACGGCACACTTTAAGGCTGTAGGGCATGCAAGCATTCCTCTTGAAAATTCAAGAAATAATCTTGCACAATTTAATTAAGGCGTATAAAAGATGTAATTATCCGGTGTGACATTGTACATGGCCAGATTCAATCTACTGTGAAAGTCTGCCAGGCCCAGGCTGAAAAACTGCAGTGTGGATTTTTTGTGACCTACTCAACATCGTCAGTATAGCAGCTGCTGAATTTCATGAAAAACTTTCACTGAGAGTTGAAAACAATCACTTGCTTTTCACTTACAGTTGCAGCATTGATATAATTGTGTTGCCTTTCTACTGTTTCATTTTTATGCTTTCATTGTTTTCTCCCAAGTCCTCTTCATTTATCTATTACCTTTTATATTTCAGCACACGGTGTGGTGGTCATCATCGCTTTGCTGTCTGTGTTGTCTTTGTTTTGACTTTGATTTTGATTGATTGATTGATTGATTGATTGATTGACTGATTGAATGCTCTCATGATAAACTGAAACTACTTAAGTTACAAACACGTAGTGAGACACATGTTGAACATGTATTTTACATACATCTGGATTTCCCCAGGATAGCATGAACATGAAAAACAGGATCACGACTTCTGACCTATGGATTCACTAACCTATGAAGTCACTGTCATTTTGAGTGGACAACACCTCTATTAACCCAGGGCGTACATCTGTTTGAGTTTCAAATGAAACCTCATAGTAAGAGACACACGCAGTCACACACGCACGCATACAGCAGGTGTAGCACAAGAGCAGCAACACTTTATACACTGGAGCAGAGAACCCACAGTAAAGCAGTCTGTTTCAGCATCCACTGCAGGCCATAGTTAAAAGGCACTCTGTTTTAGAAATTGATGTGAAACATCTGTGAGCAGGTACACACTGTCGGCTTTTATTTATCACCTCCTGCGAGAAGCAGACAGAAGCTCAAACAGAGGTATTGTAGGCCTAAAGGGCTCGGTAAATTATTGGCAGAATTTCTGACAAGTTCTCTCTTAAGCAGTAAATAAGCTAAAGAAAAAAAAACTGAGATACTGTGAGTGGAAGATTCCAAACAATTTTCCTTTGCTGAGGTGTGGAGAGCTGAGATTGGGATCGATAAAGCGGCTTGCGGTGAGACTCCGGCTTCCCCCGGTGCTGTGCGCTTTGACACAGATGCCTGTTGAGGCGCAGTTAGGGGAGCACATGAAAGAGCATGCCCAGAAAGCCGCAGTCAGTCAGAGAGAGACGCACGCGTCAGCCCCCATGATGCAGGTGCTGCGGAATCACTCTGTCACTAGGAGACAGCTGCCTGTCAGAGTTTGCAGGGCCCGTCTGCTGCCTGGCTCCACTGAGCAGCGGAGAGTATCTCTCTGTGAGTTCTGCCAAAGTCCAGGAGGTGAGCATTTCTGAAACACACATCTAAGACTCCTACATAAGTCATTAGAGCATTTACCCTTCTAACTCTTTCAAACACATTTATTCTTTCTCTTCATTTCTATTTGTCAGTTGTTGGATGTTGTAAATTTATTGTATTAAAAACATTTATCTCCCCAACTAGTGGTGACTCCTAACTAGTTTTTCTCTTTCTTTGTAAAAAAATTTGCAGTGTTCATGTAGCTGAGTCATTAGCACCAACTGACCATAAAATTAGGGAAATTAGTTCAAGTTCAAATTTTACATTGACATTAGGAAGTATTTTTTCATTTGCTAAGTCATACATTTATGGAACACCTTGTCAGCATTCACAGTGGGAGCACTTGAAGTGTCAGGCCAGGTAGACACAGTACCAGGTACACTCTAGACTACAGGCAGAATGATGAGCCTACTTGGGCTAAAATGTTCTGCTCTCATTATTAAAATTATTACATTCTCCATCAATTCTTTTCACTGCCTGTATTTTTCCTTGATTATCATCTTTTGCAGTAAATGTCTTGTATTCACCTGAGGTGGTCTCATTTTGAGAATCATTTCCTCGAAATTATGAGGATGTTGAGGATTGTATTTTCATATTCAGCAGCAAATGTTTTACAGCATCCTCTGAAGCTGGTTCCCTTTAATATTGGGCCTACAACCACCCACCCTCCCACTCCAGGGAATGGATCTTAAATACAGGCAGTTTCCACAGTCAGATGATCCTCTTACTAATAATCTGTTTATACCATTTATAAAAATGCTGCTGTTGATTGTTTCACCCCCAAAAAATTCTTAATTAATGATAGAGGCTGGGGAGTGAAAGCAAGAAAAGAGCCAGAAAAACTGACAAAGAAAAAAAGTTTAGAAAAGTAACATTTTTCCCCATAAGGGCTGTTTGTTTTAGTTGCACTGGGCCCTCTGTCTCTGTACTTTAAGTTATTGTTGCATTCAGAAAACTTGTGAGGGGAGCTGAAGATGATTGATTTATTTTGTCATCTGCCTGTAAATGCCATCTAGCTCACCCTATAAATACACACCACGTCTTCCAACAACTACGATTTACGACTTGTCTGTCTCATGCTACAGGTCGTTGCCAAACCATCTGGCAGAGAATGTCATGTCAGATGATATACATGACACGAAAGCATCATACTTTTGTATGATGTATTAAGTATGATACAAATGTATGACGTGTAATATTCTCATATGTTCAGACGAGTCTTTCCAATCAATGAGATTACCCAGAACAAAGTCAGGCTCTACCGGCTGCCACCCTCACCTTTACTCTATCCCACGCACCCACTCCTACTCCTATCGCCCGGCAACCAACGCCTGTGGGACGATCACCCATTACTTGCTGCCCATGCCCCCTCCTCTCCCACTCTCCCACCCACACAAATTTCTCCCTTTCCCAGTTTCTCTCTTTGCCCTTTTTCCACTCAATTGTAGTTCCATACTGAGTGTTGGCACATTGTATTTTGATTGACATTAATGCAAACATAAAAAAAAAAAAAATACATTTAAATTTTTTTAAAAAATGTTAAACATAAAATAAATTGGACAAAAAGCTGACTGATGCTCCTCACATAGAAAAACAGAAGGAGCAAAATTTTACCCAAAAACCCTCCCGATATTTTAAAAGGACAAACGCAAAACAGAGAAACCAGCCAAGGCAGCACCACAGCAAACTGCTTACAAAGTTACACTCCCTCTCAATAGACTCACCTGTATTTAATAAGCCCCTAGTCAGACAGGTGGGGCTCATTAGCCAATAGCTGGCCTAATGCAATTAGACACACCCAGGACTGCAGACAATGGTGATTAATGACAATGGCAACGAAGCTGATTGAATGAGCACAGTCATGGATAAAGCTGCTAATGGGAAATTAACTCAACATCCTAAAGACATTAACACAAACATTTAAGCAATCACCGTAAAACAAATATTTAGCTCCAGGCAGTTTTGGAGTGCAGATGAAGACTCTCCTTCACAGTGATGAATGTGTGACTATGATATCTCGGATGTTTTGATTTATCTTTCTAAAAATATATTTTTCCATCTTTGCTGCTATGTTACCAGTTTATAACCGTGTTTATGTAAGATCTTTTTTTTGGGCATGATGGATACAGTCAATATTGTTGTTTGTATGTGCTGACGAAGTATAATGATCTGTCAGATTGCTGATGATAATAAGCAATGGGAGCAAACAGACTTTGAAGTCGTTTATAATTTTCCTGAATTTGAATACCTCACAGGTGCCAAATTTGTTTCACTTCATCAAAGCATGTGCAACATTTTTTCTATTTTCCTGTGTGCAACTGTTGCAGATTCCTTTTGCAAATGTATTTATTTATTTTTTTCTGATTAACTCTGTAATCTGTTGAGCATTTTGCGCTGAAGTATTTTATTCTGGATGGATTGGAATAAGTGTTGGGAATGTGTAATGTTTTTTGCTGTTGTTATTGTTTTCCAGATGGATAATGATATTTGATCCTCTGGCAGAATAATTAAGTCTGTAAATCACTTTGTGGCAGTGATGTAAAACTTGTGTTATATTATTGCTTGCTTTGTTTCTTCCTTCCTAAAAGCTGTCATTTTAAAGATTTAGTTAGTCTTCTTTTAATTACGTGTAGTACAAGCTGTTAGATAGTGTCTTTATGAGATCAGGAAGAGATATTAATATGTCCTCTCTAAAAAGATTTTAGTGCTTTTAAGCTTTCCCACATAGTTGTTTTGTCTTATTCTGTGATTTGTTTCAATACTTACAACTTAAAGATTAAAGGGTTTTGATGTTTGAGTAGTTTTGAGAGGATTTAAAAATTCCGAATGAACAAGTAACAGGTCGTCCTTATAGCCTTTGGACATGAGTTAGTGATTCAGGAAAAACTTTTTACTTCTATGCTGTGTTCCTCAGCTAGTGAGTTCAGTTTTAAGTTGTAAATGATGTCAACCAATTTCCTCCCTTAAGTTTCATACCAAGTTTCAGTAAAAATGCAGTTTTTCTTTCTTCAGTTGAACTGCTGAGCGTGTCAAGTAAGCCAGAAGCCTTTCTGTGATGTTGAAGCGTTTCCCTGTTAAGGTGATCATATTTGCACTAATTAATACTGGTAGCGTGGTTAATTGACAGTTAATCTTTTGTAGAACACAAACCCGGAACCTGACAATTAGCCACGGGGTCATGTAAAGGTTGCCTTCAGCTGTGGCTGTGGATTTCAGGGCCACCTTGTCGAAACCCTATGAAATAGTGAGACAGCACAGTGACAGTTCATTTAATGACCAGAAAGTCTCTTTCTGTGGTGGTGTCTCTGTTTCAAGGTAGTACTTTCTGACTCACACAGAGGTGCTCCTCTCCATCGGACTCCTGGGATAGGACGGCTCAAAAGACAATTTTTAATTTATAGCTGTCTGCAGGATATGGGTTGGGGAAAGGTGCCTGGTGCCTTCAAACCAGACGTGTTCATGGCGCTGCTTTCAGCACCTTCGATGCACCCCCCGCACTTTCCATCCACACAGATTTCACAGGTGCCTCCTCTCAGGTGAAGCTCCGTGAGATGGGTTGCTATGGAAGCAAAGTGTGAGTGCATATCAGGTGTTACCAGCAAGCTCTCACCTGTGTCTTACTGTCAGTTCTCAACCAGTTCGCTAGTGCCTCCTCTTGTTGTGATTGGTCTTTCAGATGTCTGTGGCAGATGTATTACCCCCAGACATCCCCAACACTGTCCACATGTAGGAATGAATGACAACATAATCAAAGCTCATTGCTGTATGTGGACCACAGCAGGTAGTCAGAGTCTGGAGTGTGGCCCATGCAATCTGAAAGGAAGTATCTTTTATAAAAACATTAAAGCAAAATTGTGTCCTGTGAAGCCAGCAAGAGGGGAACTTGCTAATATCCCTCTGCTAAGTCTAGATTGTGACGAACCAAGCATCTTTGAGGTGTTCAGCGACCTCATCCGGGCTCCTAGATGAGATCTGGAGAACTCCATATGCTCAGCGTCAGTCAGCGTGGTGAAGGCGTGTGTGTGTGTGTTTGTGTATTTCCAGATTTACTTTTTGTTCATTCTAAGTACCTCAGTCCACTCTAATCACCTTCTTAGTGGACAGCGTGAGTGCCTCTCACTCAGATTTGACAGAGACACAAATCTGAGCCATAGCACCAGGTTATTATGTGGGGAACAAGACAGTTTCTTTATCATTACAGTCCAGAGTCAAATTCACAGTTCAGATCAATATTCCCCACAGATGTATTGAACGTTTGACTCCCAGGCCACTTTCGCTCACCGTTAAAAGGCACTCTGTTTTGAAAATTGACGTGAAACATTCACGAACAGGTCCACACTGTCTGGTTTTATTTACCACCTCATGTGAGGTGCAAACAGAGGCTCAAACAGAGGTATTGTAGGCCTAAAGGGCCCTGGTAAATTATTGGTAAAAATTTCAGAAACGTTTTCTATTAAGAGGTAAATAAACCAAAAAGGAGAGAGATGATTTTCCTTTGCTGAGGTGTGGAGAGCTGAGATTGGGATCGATAAGCGGCTTGCGGTGAGACTCCAGCTTCTCCCGGTGCTGTGCGCTTTGATAAAGACGCCTGTTGAGCCGCAGTTAGGGGAGCACATGAAAGAGCATGCCCAGAAAGCCGCAGTCAGTCAGAGAGAGACACACGCGTCAGCCCCCATGATGCAGGCGCTGCGGAATCACTCTGTCACTAGGAGACAGCTGCCTGTCAGAGTTTGCAGGGCCCGTCTGCTGCCTGGCTCCACTGAGCAGCGGAGAGTATCTCTCTGTGAGTTCTGCCAAAGTCCGGGAGGTGAGCATATCTGAAGGACTTAACTTAGACCCCTCTAGTGGTCATTGGACCTTTAGGGCATATCTCTTTATTGTCTGTCTTTCAAAGTCTCCTTTTCTGTCTCAGCATCTATCAGTCACTCCCCCTTTCTCCGTCTATTTCTGTCCCCTCCGTTTCATCCTCTCTCTCTCCCTCTCTGTCACTCTGTCTATCTCAGAGTCTCCCATAGTCTGTCTTCCTCCGTCGCTCTGTCCGTCTCTGTGTCTCTCTGTCTCCATCATTCTCTGTATTGACTGTTACTGCGTCCCACTGTTCTCTCCGTTTACGCGCTATTATCTCCAGTTGTAAATGTCTTGTGTTAACATATGGAATGGTAATTTCCTGCAATAGAGATCCCCCGTGTTTTCTTTGGAAACTCTTTGTAATTTTAGGCCAGAATTTTCTCAGAGGAGAATATCTGTCAGAGTGCTTATTTTTTTATGCGAAGGCATATGTTGCATATGTTGTCTCTGCTGAGGAGATACAGCACCATACCAGACCTTCCTCAGTCTGACCTGGTACGGGTGAGAGTTTGGAAATTGGAGTTGTGTCAAATTCATGTCAAATTCAAATTCATTAGTCCCTGGTCATCTTTGATGTACCAGAAGTGTATGCTTTTTTCTGACCCATTTTCCTGATGGGTGCACTCACCAAATGTCTGCATCCTCAGTTACAGTACTTTTGCTAAAAGATCATTTCTGCAAAACTGGGGGGAAAAAATCATCCATAGCTGAAGTAAAAAAAACCAAACTCTTTTTCATCAAATGAGTTCTTTCTGAATCAGAGACGGGCCTGTCTTGAAAAGCATTTGTTGAAATTGCATCAATCAAAAGAAACTGTTTCAGCACTCACTATGCTTTTTCAATCGCAACACAGTATTAATTTTGTAATAGGCAGACCGAAACAGGAAAGTAGACGAGCTGACATGTTAGTTACCCTTCAACATGGGAACATCTGCCTGTCATGATATAATTTCTCATTTTTATTGGTACTCATGAAGCAAAAATAATGCTTTTGTGTTGGGTTCACTTTGTGTCCTGGCAGAAGAGCTTCAAAGCAGCATGTATTGCTTGCTACACAGCATATCCTCCTGGGTTAGCAAGACAGTTGATACCCCACAGCTTGAGTAAAAGTTGCACAGTATAACTACAGAGCTGCTGAGTACAGCTGCTGCCTAAGTCCTGTGTGACAATATTTCCTAACAGCAAAGATTGTAATAGATTTTATTTTGCTTGAATAGCTTTTTCGTAAACAGGAAAGAGTGACTGAACGTCCTTGAACTCTCGGTTGTTCAGGCCAAAGCAGGAACTAGACCACACCCATCCACCCAAAAGGCATCTGTTTTTGCACTGACATGTTTGGCCACTCACCGCAGGCAGGCGCATCAAAACTGATAAAACGCTTTCTTCAGTAACAAATACACATGGCACACAAGCACTCCATGCAAGTATTGAGCACAGACACAACTCAGTTCTGCCTCACATCTCCATCCCCTGTACCTCCACCCCCACCCACTCCCACTCCCACCCCCACCACACTGAAGCTACCTCACTCAGTGCTCAGTGGCTGCGCTTTGTCCTGCTGTCCCAGAGCCTTGTGCCCGTGTACACCTCCCCCTGTTCCTCCACCGGTGCATGCTGCTGCACCCCTCCACCTGCCTGTGCTCCCCGCTTTGGCGAATTCAGCGGAACCCCGTTTGCAGGAAGTCCGGGGACTCTGAGACAGGGAGCTGAGTGAAGCCCAATTACCGTCCCGTGCACGGACAGGCAGCAGCACAAACAGCAGCGGAGGCGCCCAGCCGAACTGCTCCACTCATCAATGCATACTGCTGCTTTATCCACTTCCTGACATTTACTTTAGATCTGCGAAAAATTGTAAATGCACTGTATAATATTGATTTGGGGGAAATGACTGAAGTTGTTATTTCTTACGAAACGTAAAGGTCACGATTGCTTGGTATTTTGTCTCATCGCAGAAATATTCCAGTTTGAAGAGCAGGCTGAAAACACCCCAGCTGGAAGAGCTGAAGTTCTGTTAAGAAGAGATCTACGTCAGAGTTAGAGCCAAGGTTGGGGTCAATTTCAATTTATTCACTGGACAATTCTTGAGTGGTCATGAACTCATGAACTTGAGAGTTGAAGCTTGAATCTGAATTGTGAAAAAACTGTAAAATCTCTGGAAGTGAAATTGAGTTAGAATGTAGACATTTAAAATTTGAATTGAATTAGAATTGTGCATATTGCATACTTGGGACTTGGGATTGGCATTTTCTAGTTAATGAAATTAATTCACTTTGTATATAAAATTGACTGCAGGATGTTTTAAATCATTTCACCTTATTTCTTGATGTGTTTCCAGTATAGCTGGGCTGTCTAAACAGTGACATACATGTACAGTATGCAGTAGCTCTAGTCAAACAAAATAACTTTTGGTATTTGGTGGCTTCACTCAGAATTAGCCTCTTCCAAATGTGTCCTCCCATGGTGAATGGTTAACACTTTTTCAATGCATGTAGATGTAGATGCATTTAAATCAACCAATCAATCAAACTATATTTGTTAATTGGCATTTCAATAATCAAAATTGTAAAGGGGTTTTTAAGGAGTAAGGGGTGATTAATAATGAATAATATTTTAATAAATAAAACATAATCAGAAGTGAAATACATAAAAGGCCATTTTTAACCGGAATGCTGCAACTTGTCTGACTTTACCTTGGAAGAACTGACGCTTAACACATGCAGTGATCTCGCAAAATTAACATTGGGTCATATTGATTGCTGCAGACTGAAGTGTTGCAACTTGGCTGGCCTTGGAAAGTACTGTTGTGTCTGTATAGTCTGGTGTGAAAGGAGGCAATTAAATTGCAATGGTTTTTCTGAAAAACTTCTTTTCACATTTTTCTGCACCATAACAGGACAAATGATTTCAAACTCACCTTATTTGCCTCTCAAAAACAACATGCAATGATAAAACTGTATTAATAATGGATGATAATCACAATAGAATTATAATAATTATGCACAATGTATACCATATTTGTAGTCCCTCATTTAAGCCTTGTAATGAAGAGCTGACATAAGATTAAGTACTGTTATACATTTTCAGGTGTATCACTATTATACATTCAGGTTAACTTAGCCAATTTCAGACCAGTTTTTTAAAAGGTAAAGTAAATGTTTGGACGTTTGCCTATGGGCTTGAGTGGAGCGATGTAATCAAATTTAAACTCAGGGAGTGAATAAGTCTAGGGAGAGAACTCTGTTGAGAGGACTGTTGTAAGAGGATATTGAATCGTGAATTATACATTTTTAAACTGCCTTAAACTTGGAATTGGGAGGAGCTGAGCTGACTCATTCAAATTGGGGGTTAATGATCTGTTTTTTTTAGTACACTAATAATCTTTTTCATTTCTTCATTGTTATAAAAGCACCACTTGGAAAAAGGCTTCTAAAGCCCTGCAGTCTCCTGTTGCTGAGCGCCGTCCGTGTCTAGGCTTGTGACACGCATAGAAAGCGTGTTTCAGAGCTACTCTCTCCGAGAGCTCACAGAGTTTAAAGGATAAATCCATGGCGATTGATATTTCGCTCCCAGCGTATTATGCTGAGAAAGTCTTTGAGTGGGCTGCTCGCTTTTGTGAGATTCTGGACGGTCGGGTAAAAGCGATGCATTTCCCTGCCTGCCGAGGCAGCATCTGACATCTGTCTTGTGGCGATTACAACAGAAGCAGTCCTATTGATTTTCAAGCAGACAGTCGATTTTCCTTATCCGCACAAACAACGAAGAGGTTATGACGTTTTGATACATTTAACGGTCTCTTTTAAAATGATAACTGCATAACTGCCCATAGTATGATCCACAACTCACTCACATTCATATAAGCATGGGTTACCAAATATATTCGTTTAAATCGATAGCCACTTCACTCAAAGGCTTTGAAACAACATACGAATTAAGGCTGTGATCATCGCGATTAAATTAGAAGGGCAGACACGTGTGGATTTGGTTTAAAGTTTAGATGATTTTAAAGACCCAGAGGAGGGTGAGAGGTGCTGCCGTCTGTCTCATTGAAGAAGGGCTTAGTATTCAGCGCGCATCGGCGGAGAGCTGGCTGCGTCTGCGAAGACTCAGCACCGGGCTCGCCTGATAACGTCTGCGAGCGGTCTGAACTTCAACAAATCTCTGCTTCTATCTCTTTAGTCCCTAAGCAGGTCGGCTGTGCCCCTGGGGCTCGGTTATCAACCACACCTGTGTCGTGTTGGTGGAGAACAGACGTCTTTATTTGTAGCCTACCGAGACCCCTTTTTTGTTTTAATCTTTTCAAATCTTGTTTGAAACTAAACCCAGGATACGTGACAGTGGAGCTGTTTTTTCCTTCTCATTTTCGTATTGAAATGATATCGTAGTCCCATGAATCAGTCATTTCCCTCTTGCGCTATAACAGTATTAAAACATAAGGACAAAACATTCGTGAGGTATGATAGTCAATGATTATTTTGTAAAATTTCTGGTTATTAAAGTGTCCCTATTTCACTCAGGTATATTTCAGCTGGGGTAAATAGGTTTAATGGATATAATACAAATATTTCTGAGGTAACACAATATCAATAGGAAGAAATTTTTAAAGCTGTCCGTGAAAAGCTGATAACCCCTTCTTGCCCACAGATGATAATGCAGCGTGTTATGTGAATTGCATTTATGTAATTTTTGTTTTTATTTTCAGTCAGTAAGTGGCATTTCATTTGATACAGCGCACGATTCAATAATAGCCGCTAATACATTTTTCATCAGTGGGGGTGGGGGGGGGGGGGGGGGAGCGGCGCTGCTGCTGCGTACTGCAGTTTAGAATTCAGCAGCCGACCCGCAGTGGTCACAAACAGACGCAGTAAAGGGAAATCTAATAACCGCTACAGCGGCGAATTATGCAGATACGGGATGAGCAGCTATCTGTCCCACTCAGGCCCAGCTACAAGGTCTGCTTGGCAAATAGAGTCTGTGATTGCGATGGTCTTTTGAAAGCCTGTCTATCATTTCCAGTTGGGCTTCGGCTAATAACCAGACCGTTTGCTGGAACCAGTGCCCGCCTCTTCCCTCGGGCGGTACCGCACAGAGGTCGAGGGTCCGTAAGAGGCGTTTTACATTTACATTTAGTTACTTAGCAGACGCTGTCATCCGGAGTGACCTACAGTGTGAAGTAAGTGTACAAAAGGGCACCCAACAAAGTTGAGTAGACTCTCTCTGGGCACTGACGGGGGTGGTGCGTGATTAGACTGGGACATCTCGGGGTCAGGTTTACTAGCTGAGATGAAAGCAAGACAAATGAATTGCCTGGCACTTCAGTGTCTCATTCAGCACCAACATCCCACAATGTTATATTCCATCATGTACGAGGTGAAAAAATAACCATGTTTGGCATTACTGAAGATGAATGACTAGTCCCAGACATACATAGGCTGCTGTGGAATTATCAAGCAAAAAAGGCTGTTTCATTTCTTTTGTGATCATATTTTAGGTTGATATATATTTTGATCAACGCTTCCCATTTTCAATTTTGCTGTAACTTTTTGGTTCCTGGTTCTGGTTATTCAGGGATTTGTTGGATATGGTACACCTCTTTTCTGCAAAAGAAGTCCTCACGAGTGCGTGACATGGAGAGTTGGTGAGGTTTATTTTCCTGGCACTTAGGCAGTCTTGCGGTTTTCTCTTTTTCCCAGCAATACAGGGACTCGGTGGAACTGAGTCATCCTGACTGTTTGCACAAGAGGGATCCAGTATAATAAGAGGAATCCTGGCTTTCTCTTTAGTACAGTTGGCACCGGCTGCAGTTTTTGAAACACAGATCTTGAACAGCGTAACTCTCTCTTTCACATAATGATACCAGGCTTAAAGATATAATTTCATTCAGTGAGACCTGCCATTTACATTTTCCAACTTCTAAAAGTAAAACGATGCTTGTGAAAATTATATTGACATAACAGTACGTGCAAAGAGAGAGGAATGTTTTTAAAGTAAGAGACACTTCTTCAAAACCAGGCACATAGTTTTTCAGTGTTCATTTGGAGGAAAGGTGAATAACTGGCATGCTGTGGTTCCTCTGCTTTTTTACTGCCAGAGTCTAATAGGTTTTCCACCTTCCTTTATACCTAAATTCACAATAAATTATAGTCTCGTCCTGTTTGGCTAGCCACTGCAAAATGATATCAGAACAACCCTTAGTGGGCAGTTACCATTCCAAGAGCCCATGGATTATACCCTGGTGGCCATCGTCAGCCTTCCTCCAGTTCGTTGCCAGCTCTCTTTCAGCAGGGACCTCAGGAAGAGGCAAAATTACAGTCTCAACTTTCTTCACCCTTCCTCTCCCAATCATGTTCATAAACACAGCCAGGGTTTTCACATTGATTATGAAGGCTACGGTGAGTTTACTGGGGGGGTTCCTAAAACATTACAGTGTAGCTTTATGCTCAGTGCTATGTGACAATGTCCATTGTGAAAAATGTGCTATAACGTTTTACTGCTTTATTGATTGCTGAAGCAGGTGTACACAGTGCTGTACACTGTACAAAAGTATACACCGGACTGAACGCAAGTGATTCACACTCTGTTTTTTGTTGTGTTCAGGGAGACAGGTGGTCATGTTTTCAGTGGTTAGGGTGACTCAACTGCTGAATGAACAGGCAGTCTACATGCGTTTGGCCAGTCAAATCACATGACCTTCAATCACATGACCACTAAAAAAAATTCACTTTGAATGGGCAGGAGCACTCTTCAGAAACCACAGGAAAGGAGCCAAACTCGTGATGCCTGTTTATAGGGTGTTTCAAAATGGTTGGTTCCAAAAAACAGAAAATTCTTTGTCCTTTTGTCAGCACAGTCCTCATCAAAGATCAGCAAGTGCCCTTCCATCAGTTATTAAAAGTCTTAATTAACTGATGTCTTAATTAGTTGGCAGCCCTGAGGGGCTGTTAGGACACTGCCCGGGATTGCTTATTCAGCATGCATCTCCTCTTTATTCTGCAACACACAGACCCTGACTGACCCATGCTGTATGTGAGTGGACCTGCGGGACACAATTTGGCAGGCTGACCTGGTAGTGAGGTAGATCCGCTTCCAGCAGAGCTATGTTCTGAGGTGAACCACCTGCTGAAATCTGGATGTGTTTTCCTGTCCAAATTGCTGAGAGGGCGAGTGATGTGATGCGTTTCACAGGCAGAAACCCGACTGAAGCCTGTCACATCTCCTCGGGTGGTCTGACCCAGCACTCCAGCGGACCACGCTGCCCTCACCGCCTTACAACCCGTTTCTCATTGTGCAACGAAGCACACATTGCAGTTTTTTCGCACAGAGATCGTGTGAAATCCCTGGTCGACAGCTAGGCTCACTAATTCAGTGACTTCCTGAAGGTAGACAGGGAAGAGACTGATTCCAGAAGTCCATATCTGTCTTATTGCTTAACGTTTGTGGTGAAAAGTCTTGTCACTCAATGACTCAGGTCCTGTGTGCTTAACTAAGAAAAGACGGTTCCGTAAAGCAGGAGGGTAAATGTCAAATATTGTACAATTTGACAAAATGCTGGTAAGTGCACAGTCTCTGGTTGACATCTGCATGTTCCTGATGTACACACTTCACTTTGAGGCAGCAGAATCAGCTGAAAATATGAGAAAGAACAGCAATATTATAAAGGCAACCATTTTTTTACGTGATGCTCCTTTAAGTACCGCCTCCACCTGCCTCGTTCCCCCACGTGCTTATTTACTGCCACCTTGTTTGTGTTGCCGGGTCTCTGGGCCAGAACCAGGGGACCTTCAGGGGACTTTATTGCTCTTGTCACTTCCATCTCCAGTGTCTCTCACCCCAGGACAGAAAACCGCACACATAAGGGTTTAATTCCCCAGCAAGGGACCTTGTATTGTCTCTGCTGATCCATATTCATTCGGATCCAGCCTTGTTCCCTCTTTCCCTGAACACTGGGGAGATCCTGGGAGAACCTTACACCACTGCCTGTGTTAATTTTGCCCTTTAGCCGCTCCCCTGTGTAATCAGCCGTGTAATTTGTGCTGAGGACGGATGTGAGGATCGCTACCATTATGCCTAATGAACACGGGCGGCGGTGATTAAAGACCTCTGTGAAGCAGACCCACAACAAGGAGAAGCGGCACTCTTGACGATCCGCCCCTCGCTGTCGCCGCGGGTTTCGGGACAGCCTCGGTCGCCGGCGGTTACGGGCGGTGTCACCCTCGCCCCCGCCACCACGCGGAGCTTCTCACCCGGCACACAAAGGTGTGATTCATTCATCGCTTGATGCGGTCGCGTTACAAGTGAATCATCTTCTGTGAGAAAATGGGGGGGGGGGGGGGGGGGGGGGCAGGTCAGGCAGGAAAGTTCAGCAGCACAATTCTCTCTGAATTCAGCCCTCATCACATCTTGTACACTTATGTGGGAACAGGCTGCTACCTTTTTGTTTTTCATCATCTCTTCAAGATTGCTTGAAAAGAAAAAAAAATCGGTCTCTGCCCCAGCTGCTTGATTTCGAAAATGAATTTGTTAGTTGCCGGAGCAACGGCAGACAATTAAACAGTTCAATTGTAAGATGATGTGCCATATCACTCCATTTTTAATGTAAAATATGTTCTTATTATCAATCTGTCGGTTTCCTCCCTCTGCCCTTTCTTTGCCCTTGTCTCAGCAGGGGATAACCTAGCATGTAACTGGCAGTTACTGGTGTGTGAGACAGCTTAGTTGATGAAATGTCTGATGTAATTTCCCTCATTTCAGCACTCCCTGGTTTAGTGGTTCAGTCAGTGGCAGGCTAACAGTAGTAATCATTGACGTTAAAGTCTATATTGAGTCTGTTACTTATGATTTTCCTCCCTCACGCGGTTTCTCTAAGGACAGTACATTCAGCCACTTGATTTGCTAACATCTTCTGCCACCTTGTGTATCTATAGTGGACCTGCAACACATCAGTGGAAAAAAAATCACTTCACTTTGTTTCCCCTAAAATTTACCTTAGAGCTGATAAGACAAGGAAAAATAGGGTCTTGCTAAATTGTTGCCTTGTATTGTAATTATCGGCTATGTAATTTTCTTTGAAATGTAAAATATGCTTTAAATGTATAAAATTAGATGCATTTCACTATGCGTATATAGGAGTACAGTATTCTGTAGCAGATGCAATGGAATTTTACTGGGGCAGCTTAAGTCAGTGTGGTCTGGCCCTAAAATACCTTCGAAATGCATTTGTCTCTCCCATGTTGGAAGAATGACTGGGTTCTGTGTTGGAGCAGGACAGTTAGAAAGAATTTCAGACTCAGCTGAAGATTTTGTTTTCCAGGAAAATGTGTATTTGTGCCAACTTGGGTTTGCCTGTTTTTTTTTTCTTCTTCTTCTTCTTCTTCTTTTTCACATCTGCAAGGACAATCCCCTCCAGGCAGTAGGGTCCTGAGAACAAACTGAGGTCACCAGCCTCTTCCAAGCTGAATATGTTGAATAATTTACAAGTTATATTTAATTTTTTCACAGAAAATATCGATGGCATATAAGGTACCAAAGCCTTTTCTAACTTAGTACACAGTTCAGTCAAATGAAAAACCATGGCAGTCCTGAAAGAGTTAGGAGTCATAATTTGGGACCAGGGAGGTGACAACACCAGCGTGCCTCTTCCCTGTTTTCATAATTAGACCTAAATGCTATCTATCCTCAAGGAGGAATGTCGAACCAATACATTGTGTTGGTTTAAGTTCTGAAGGTCCAACCCAAGGTTAACATTCCAAAAAGAAATTTGATCGTTTGACTGGAAGGGCATGGGGGCCTTGGCAGAGTATAACCCCTGATGTTTAGTCTCTTCTTTTGGTACTTTTTATCTACATCCAGTGAGCACACTGTGCAATTCCATTCTGTATCCTTTTCCTTCAGCTTCACGCTCTCATCTCACCACTTGAAGGCCCTGCTATCCAGGCATGAAAAGACTCTTGATGAATTGAATTCTCTGAATAAAATTTCGGCAAGATAACATTGTTGCACAGATAATTTGTTTACGCCTGAAATAATCTTACATTTACCATATTTGTGCTTTAGTTGCTCTAAGGCCATTGTTTGAGGAAAGACAGCACATGACAGCCGAGGGGGGAGCTCGGAGGCCAAAAACATGTCATCTGCGACAATGACCAGGAGCCCACAGCAGCAGAACGAATCCAGCAGGTAAGGGGACAGGAACGTCAACCAGGATTTCCTCATTTTCAGCACTCTGCATCTCGTGATTCTTCAGGCGAGTTTCTCGGATGACGTCAGCAGGGTGTGCCGACCGTCCACTCAGCGCCTGCTTCTCTGCGGTCCGCTGTGCGACTTGGGTTGCCGCGTGCCTCTGAGTTTCCTGCTGGACCTCACTGCTCACTGCTCTCAGGCACCCTGCGGCCTGTCAGCTGCCTGCGAGTGGCTCGGATCGTGTCAGTGGGGTGGTGTCTATCCACCAGCCGCTACCTCCCTGTGGTGAACCATGTGACTTAGACCCATTGCCATTGCATTCATCTTCAGCGCTCCTACATTGCAGAGGTTGTCCTGGTGAGACAATTCCAATCATTTTTGCACAGAGGGGAAAAAACCAATAACAAAATGAATTAAATTCAGTCCCTTGGAATTGAAGAATTGAATCACACCAGAGCATGTGATACTGCGCCATGCAGCAGTACAGTGAAGAGGGGGTTTCATTCACTTTAGTCAGTTGCAAATGTTCAGGCTGACTGACAGTAAAGAGTGACCCACTCCCAAAACAAGACTGAAATTCATGAGTATCCAGCACAGTTGTGGTCTCTGTTTAGGAATCCCTGTCCAACATCCAGCGTCTGATCTGTTTTTCCAGTGTTGCCATCCATGTTGCTGGGAAACAAAGAGCAATTAGCCGATCTGAAAACGCGGGACGGAAGCAAAGCAGAAAATAACAGGTTCCCATTGAGCAGGGCATTCCAATGTGTCCTTTGAGCATTAGAATAACAAGCCACTCGGCCACATTGTGAGAAGAATGACGGGAGGCAGACGTCCTTATCCGGCTCTCTTGTGCTCGTAATCCAGTGGGTGGGTGGAGGTTTAATTAAACAATCAAAACGAGGGTGAACATGTGCACACATGGGACATAAAACGCCCAGACAGTGTGTGTGGGTGCCTGAAATCCTGCTGTGTGTTCCTCATTTTCCTTGCAGCAGCTATGCTGTGGAGAAACGTGGATCTGAAAAGAAGGTGAAATTACAAAAGCCAAGATCATCTTCAATCTGTCTGCCATTAACACTGTCCACCTCACAGCAAAAATAAGAATTATATACTCTCATGCCACGGTGTATTTCAACCAGGACAACCCATGAAAATTACACTTAAAGAACTGTTTCGGTGCCCACATACATGCACAGTCAGGTTATCTTTTTACCTTGCCATTTAAGCAATTTCCTTTAGGGTGATCACAGCTGACCACACACCCACATTGGCAGTTTGATTACTGGTCAGGGAAACCCTTTACCAACCAATGTCAAGAACAGCACTCTCTCCCTACAACCTGTTATCAAAACATGCATTCCTTCCAGACTAATCCACTCCTCTACCACCAGACTCCTAGTCATCCCTCCTTGGAAGGGTTGCTCTTCTCCATCCCCCTCCATCCCCCTCTCTTCTCCATTTCCCTCCATCGCCCTCTCTTCTCCATCCCCCTCCATCACCTTCTCTTCTCCATCCCCCTCTCTTCTCCATCACCTTCTCTTCTCTATCACCCTCTCTTCTCCATTTCCCTCCATCGCCCTCTCTTCTCCATCCCCCTCCATCACCTTCTCTTCTCCATCCCCCTCTCTTCTCCATCACCTTCTCTTCTCCATCCCCCTCTCTTCTCCATCTCCCTCCATCGCCCTCTCTTCTCCATCCCCCTCCATCACCTTCTCTTCTCCATCCCCCTCTCTTCTCCATCACCTTCTCTTCTCTATCACCCTCTCTTCTCCATTTCCCTCCATCGCCCTCTCTTCTCCATTTCCCTCCATCGCCCTCTCTTCTCCATCCCCCTCCATCACCTTCTCTTCTCCATCCCCCTCTCTTCTCCATCACCTTCTCTTCTCCATCCCCCTCTCTTCTCCATCTCCCTCCATCGCCCTCTCTTCTCCATCCCCCTCCATCACCTTCTCTTCTCCATCCCCCTCTCTTCTCCATCACCCTCCATCCCCCTCTCTTCTCCATTTCCCTCCATCGCCCTCTTTTCTCCATCACCCAAGAGGTGCAAAAAGTTCCCCACAACAGTCAGAACAGCAGAGTCACTGGCCATATTCCAGTGCAGACTGAAGACCTTTCTATCCTGACTACATCTCAGCTCTCTACACCCTGACCCCTCCCCCTGCTAAAAACCATGATAAACACCTGTGGTAAGGCTTGATTATAATATGTAAGTAATGTGTAAACATTGGAGTAAAAGACAGGTGGCAGTATAAGCCTGTTGCTGTGACAAAAACTGTCAAAACTTGACCGTCAAAACTTTTTGCCAATTAAAGCTTAGTGGTAAAGCGTGGCGGCATGAGCTTAGTGTCTGAATCTGGCACTGGAAGCATCTGTTTGTGTGTTATGACAGCTCTGACTGTGGCAATGTCTCCCACAATAACACTACATTACATTACATTACATTACATTATTACGGCGCTAATGATTCAGCATCTATGTGGCTACATGCTCAACTCGATGAATGCACTTTTTGTAAGTCACTCTGGTGCGCTCTGCTAAATTTTGAAGTGTAATGGAAACACAAATGGTTTGCATTCAGCCTCTGTCTGCCAATATCCAGGATTGTTAACAATACATGATGCACCACCCAAAAATTAAACAGTCTGGTAACACTCGCTTTTACAGAGGTCTGTATATTTTCCCAGTATTATTCACATTCTGAACGGCCCATAATTTTGTAATGCATCTTGCAGACCCGGTATCTGCCCCAACACAGACCATTGTAACCAACTGGAAAAGCCTGATTAGGTTAACTGGGGAAATTAATCTTATTTTTAGCCATGCCAAGCAATATTGGCTAAACTTTTCAATTCAGCGTACATCAGTCCACATCTTAGGAGCAAACATTAAAACGTCTAAGACAGGAGTGTCCAACCCTCTCCTGGAGGGCCACTTGTCCTGCATGTTTTAGATCTCTCCCTGCTCCAACACAGCTGATTCAAATGATCAGTTTGTTATTCAGCAGCTTCAGGAGTTGATAACGAATTGATCATTTGAATCAGCTGTCTTGGAGCAGGGAGAGATCTAAAACATGCAGGACAAGTGGCCCTCCAGGAGAGGTTTGGACACCCCTGGTCTAAGATAAACTAAACAAAGTGTGTTTCTTTGAATAACAAACACTCATGAGAAATGATCCAGAGGTGGAACACCCCGGCTTCAGAAAGTTAAAGTCCAAAAATCCATATTTGTTCTAGCAATTCATTACACCAGCTGAATTTAATTAGCACAACTCTTCAGGAGAGGAGAAATCACCTTGTTTAGTGAATGGCTAGAACAAATACGTGGCAGGACTTTTACTTTCTGAAGCCGGGGTGTCCATCTCTGAAAATATCTGAGCGCTTAACCTACAGTCTGTATGCAGAATTTATTTGAGAAGAGGGTGATGTCTGGCCCTCACCGGATATCAGAACGTATTATACTGTGTACACAGACGCACTCAACATGGACACTGAGAGAGCGACATAGCGCCGCAAAGCGACCACGGCAGAAGACGGCGGCGCTTGAGAGCGCACAGCCCCTTCTGTGCCCACGCCTACTAATGCAGCTCATTTAGCGCTGAACCGGACGGTTCCTGCCTTACTCCTTGCGCTGTCATACGCACCGTGAGATGGGACGGCGGTTTGGAGAGCTGCTGCCAGCGGTTCTGGTCTCGCTGTTATTCTGCGTCTGCGAGCGGGTCTCTGCGGCAAACTTCGAGCTCACACTGCTACACACCAACGATGTTCATGCGCGGGTGGAGGAAACCAGTACCGACTCCGGCAAATGCACGAAAGGACAGTGCTTTGCCGGAGTGGCGAGGAGGATGACGAAAATTAAGGAGATCCGGCGTCTAGAGCCGAATGTGCTGCTGTTGGATGCGGGAGACCAGTTTCAGGGCACAGTTTGGTTCAACTACTACAAGGGTGCTGAAGCCGCATACTTCATGAACAAGCTCGGATATGACGCAATGGTAAGAATCTTTCCATTGTAAATGGCTATTTGATCTAAACATTTTTTTATTATTATTGTCCGAATGTTGAATTGAATAGATGTCTAAATTGTATAGCCTACTAGCTTTTCAGTCAGTTGCCGAATTGACAGTCTTGTTCTACTATCCTGAAACGACCATGGAACATACTATGATTTTTGTTGCTTTGTTTTAATTATTTACAGAATTTTACAATTTCAGCACTTCGTCAAGGTGCCGAAAGTCGCTGAATCGAGGAATACCTTAGTAACCTACTGGAGAAGAAAAAAGGAGAATAATATAACAATAATAATTTAGCGATAACGCGTTCATTTAAGTTTTATTTGATCAGAAGTTCAGAACATTAAACATCAATTGTAGTACAACGCCGTAAAGGAATAAATACGCCCTGAAATCCGTTATCTCAAAATATTCGTTCCCTCGAAACGGTAGCGCCTTTCCCTGGAGATATGAAGTCATTCCTTTCAAGTAGTAAGTCATTCCCTCCAGATAAATGTGTTTTTCTCCGTGTCCCTTTAGGGGCCCCGGTATAAAAAGAGAAAATTTGCAGAAACTGAAACGGCAGCTATAGGAGCATGTAAGTCTTCGCAAGGCACAGGGCTAAGCATTCCCATACAGGTCAGCCAGAGATTATTAAGGACACAGCTGTTTGTCCTTAATGCGTCGTAAGGGTTCATTCACTTCAATTACATATTTATAGAAATAATTCCAGGTAATTCTAACGTAGTGGAATGTGCACATATGAAGGTTCCCAGCTTTCTAACCAGTGCAAATAAGGATAATTAGTAAGGAGTGTCTCTAATTAGTAAGAGGCGTGGAGAAGATATTACACACTGCGGTCTTAGGCCACTGACTGGCAACATATACAAGCTGTAAGCTCTAGAAGTGTAGCGTTTTTGTTCAGGGGTTGAGAAACATCCTGTGGGATGCCAGGTAATGTACCAACCGCTACCTGTACCTGTTTTACTTCAGGGAGTAGCGGTTATCAGATGTTGTGTTCCTGTTCCTCCTCAGCTCATTTGTATGCGGGGACAGTGGTCTGCAGGCATGGTGCCTGGAGAAAATACAGAGGGGTGCACTTGCAATCCATGATTTGGGGGCACAAAATGTCATATCTTTAAAAAAAAACAAAAAAAAAAACAATAAATACCATGTAGACGTATGGCTATAATAAGACTGGAGGTGCACTGAGGTCCATCTGGGGGTGCACCCCTTCGCACCCCCATAGCACTGGCCCTGGTGGTCTGGTAAGGTGACTGTTGTGTTTGGTTTGCAGGCTTTGGGAAACCATGAGTTTGACAACGGAGTGGAGGGTCTGCTCAGGCCTTTCCTGCAGGACGTGAACTGCACAGTCCTCAGCGCCAACATCAAGGCCGACCAGACGCTGGCACCAAAGATAGCGGGCTATTTTTCGCCCTATAAGATTCTGGATGTAAAGTCTGAGAGGGTGGCCGTGGTGGGCTACACATCAAGGGAAACCCCAGCACTTTCATTGCCAGGTGAAATCGCTTTCGCTTTTTCACAATTGATGCTCTGATTGACTGAGGTTTTTGAAAGGGGAAGACAGCTTTACAACAAACCAAATTACCAGAAACTACCTTATCTCGCATTGCTGGATGGATATCATTGTCCTTATCATCATTATCACCACTTTAAGATTCTTTGATTTTTTTCTGTCACTATAATTCATGTCCAGTCATGAATATGGTAATATCAAACAGGATGTTTTTAAGTAACTTCATGGGTAATAGAAATAGATTAAGAATTTGTGTGACCTTACAAAAGAAGTGTAAAATTTCATTTGTTAGATAGGTAACTCTGTGTGTGTGTGTGCGCGCACACATATGTGGTATGTGTTTTCTTTGCCTCCGTAGGTCCTCACTTGACCTTTGAGGATGAGGTCCAAGCCCTGCAGCTCCAGGTAGACAAGCTGACCACCTTGGGCATTAATAAGGTCATTGCCCTCGGCCACTCCGGCTTCGCTGTGGACCAGGAAATTGCCAGGAAAGTGAAGGGGGTAGATGTGGTTATAGGAGGACACACCAACACATTCCTGTACAATGGTATGCTTTACATCCTGTGTGACCTCTGCTTTGGTATGCGTTCCCAAAATATCAGTGTAAGAGGGTTTCCTTTCATTATGTGTATTCAGAATCCCCTTCTGTTCATTGTTTCAATATTAGCTATGGGCCCTATGTATTGTCCTGAAATATGCTTTGTCAAGATGCTGAAATATCCCTCCGGGGGAGTTTCCTCAGCTAGCTTGCAGGGTTGTTGTAACTCTGAAGTTCTATCGGCACAGCTCCTACTCTGTTGGAGGTCATTGCTGTACTGATTACAGAGATGTTTTGACTGAATGTTACCGCACAGATGTTACCGCAAATGGTGCTTCCAAGTTAGGATATCGTGGCTGCAAGATTACATAGTCATCCGAAGTTGTAGACAGACGTAGTTTCTACAGTTGCACGGCACTGCTCATTTCAGCAATGTGTAGAGAAATCCTGTTAGTCAAACTTGCCTTGGTTCATGTGTTGATTTAATGACAAAAATCTAGCATCATAAAGAATTTGCTACACAATGACTGGTCAGTAGTTTGAGCAGCCTGGGACCAAGAAAAAGTACAAGGCATTGATGTGTTGTGCTGATGTGGAGCCTAACAAGAACTCAGGGCTCTTTTGTAGTGTTTAAGTGTATTTTTTTGCGTATGAAGGACTTGTATGTGAAGCAATTTAACCCTCAGAGAAAAATAATTCTATTATGTATGTAGCAGAACACAAAACCAGATCATATCATGTATAACCACATATAGTCTCAAATTTCCCTCGGGATTAATAAAGTATTTCTTATTCTTATAAGTCAGTTATAAGCTCAGAAGCACAGAATATAAAATACTCAAGGTTAAAGGTACTAACGGAGAGGAAGCAACACCGACAGTGTGAATTCGCTGTTAACAGTGGTGTTAATGTTGAAGTACAAAATTCTACTGGCAATCTAAAGGATCACCCTGTCACCAGATGTAGGTTGGCCAGTTTGTGGTGGAATAAATGTTAACTGCAGCTTTTCAGATAATTTCCTAAGAAACAGGAGGATTGCGCTTAATCTGCAGTATGGTGAGAAGTGAAAGTTCTTGCTTGCATTTTTGACACAATGCAGCTGTTTATCAAACACACCTACACATATATGCAGATATAAATAATTTGTTTAACCCTTAGTGCCACTGTTTCAGCGTGCCTCTCACAGAGACCTTCAGACAGTCTGAATATCAATGCCATATGATAACTGCATTCATTCACACAGAATCAGGTTCAAAGAAAGTATATGCTAAACAACAAACTGTTAAAGGATTCTAAACAACTTACGGTATTTAAGTGATGATCGGCCATCCATTTCCATTCTAATTTTCTAGTCAAAAATTCTGTGTTTAAATATCATTTTGAAAACTAAACGCACTATACCGCAATAAATTTAGCCAACGTGAGGTCATGTTAACAAAGCATGACTGTTGATCATTACGATGTGACCACCTCCAATAGCAACAGATCTGAAAAAGTACACAACAGCTTGAATACATTACCTTCATTTCAGCAGACACTATGCAATCTAGCAGAGTGGAGGGCTTCTGAGTCTGAAGGGTGTGTTTAATTTATTCCATCTATTCATCATAATGCTGTTTTTTTTCTCTGCATCCCTATAGACCACTTTTCCTGTCAAGTCCTTTGTGAGGATGCATAAACATAACTGACTTATTTCTGCCAACATGAGTGTTCTGGTTTCAGCCTCTGATGAGGATGTGGGTCAGTATAGGAAACGAAGCAACAATAGCAATAATTATTTCGTACTTCACTAAACGCCAAAAATAACTAAAGGGCTGTTTACATTCAGCTGCACAGAGTTTTTACCAATGCCTCAAAGGGCACCAGTACATTTCTCATTATGACTGGAACATTTCAACATTTTACAATGTATTTTAAAAAACTACAGTAAATGGCTGTCTAAAAAGAAATAAAAAAAAAAAAAAAACTTAACTGACTGATCAGAATAACAGAGTAAACAGTGAATGCAGTTTGTTTGCTGTTTGGCTCTTTAGAACAAGAGCAATGTGGCTTTACCAAGGGGAGAGCTGTTTGCGTGGTTGCCGGACTGCCTCCCTGAGCCACACTCGTATTCCATCATCAGGACCGGCTCTGCCCACCTCCTGCCTTCTCCCGTTTTCTAGCTGGTGTCCTGGGCAACGCAGACCGCATCGCTCAGACTCGTAAAGAACAGAGGAGCGTATTTCTGTGCAGATTCGGCCTGTCCAAGGACAGCTTTCACACAGGCAGATGCTGGGCTGGTTTCCTTCAGTGGAACTGGCATGTCAGGCCAAATCAATATGCGGAGAGCCGGATGCAAAAGGAGGCCCGTTGCGGCTCTGGCCTGCATTTCTGATCACCGTTGCTCTAGACTCCCTCGCACAGCTGAAGGGTCTGCGGAGGACAAAGCTGTGTTAAAGCAATGCGATGTTCTCGGCGTGGCGTCTGGCCCAAATCCATCCGATTCTGTCACTGTGACAGAAGAGATTGGGACAATGCAATTTATTGACGCCTTTTACAGTTTGGAAGGAATTTGTCCAGATAAAGAGGCTTGCAGTGTTTCTGCACAGAGACACGCTCATTGTTTCCCCCCATTGCAGGCCAGGTTTGTCGTTGCCAATGCTGTAACGTTGCCCAGATCGCTAACAGTGAGTCTCTGCTTGAAAAATACGGTCAAGTGACTAATTTGCTTTGAGTGGTTACCAGCACCAATTTATGACCCAGTTTCACAGCGGTGAAAAACGCATAACTTATCGTGCTTCTATGGCAATGTAAACTCATTACGCATTGTCATGGAATCTTGGTAATACATTTAAACATGTGTTTCCCTTCCTTTATTTATTCTCATTAAGGAAGTTGCAGCTGGAGGGGTGTGAATCTTGGCTAAAGGGCCTTATCCATTAAGTCCTCAACGGCATGACGCAAAGCTAAGAGGAATATAAAGGTTCATATAGGAAGTCAAGGAAGGAAGTGAATATGACAAAAGGCTGCTTCTCTAACTGCATATCAGACACCGTTGCAGATGTTTGCACAGGGAGTCTGGGCATGTCTGTGGCCTCTCTGTCAGGCTGAGTCACTGCTTGGAGGCTGGGGAGTGGTTGTGTGGGTGTCTACTCTACAGGTCAGCAGGGGACCCCTTACCATAAGCAGCTGAAGCTTTGTCTTTGAAATTGAAAGCCATGTCCACATTCCATGTCCACAAAACATCAGTGTCAAAAAGCTGTGATCTGCATTTGAAACGGGTTAATTCACAAATACCATCTCATGCTTCCTGAGTTCCAGTGTCCTGATCCAGTTTTTCCCAGTTCCCCGCACATTCATCGCCCCCTCTGTGAAACTGACCTTGATCATACTTGCTTTTCTGTTGCTTAAGGGACATCACCATCTAAAGAGATCCCCGCGGGGCCGTACCCGTTCATGGTGCAGTCAGACGATGGTCGCAAAATCCCTGTCGTCCAGGCCTACGCTTTTGGGAAGTACCTGGGCTACCTGAAGGTGACCTTTGACGAGGCAGGCCACGTGGTTCAGGCAGCAGGGAACCCGATCCTTCTGGATAGCAGCATAGAAGAAGGTAAGCGACAGGAACCCCCAGCAGGAGCAGGGCATTGTGGGTAATATGCAGGACACTGCAGGAGTGCAGCAGTGACGTGCCTTATCAAGGGTTAACCAAATGCTGTCTCACAGTATTCAAATAATACAAAAAGGCAAGGGAAAAACTTAAGTAAGGGCATTTGTTATGCAAATCTTAAAAATTACTCAAAGTCTCTGAACTGCCTTGTCCTGAGTGTCAGGGAATAATTTGATCTTTCATTTTCATGAGAGGGGAAAATTCAAGTGCTTCCAAGCTTTAAAGTTAATTTTTTATTTGCTATGGTGAGCCCATAGCACTAAAATGTTTTCAATAACTTGCTGTAGAATGGTGCGATTCATACGTAAAGCGATTCATGTGCTGATCATGCGTCCTCACTTGGGATTCAAGTTGAGAAACTTCACACTAAGTTGAATGAGCAACAGTGTCAGACCAAGCTAACAACACTCACAGAACAGTGAGTGTGAGCATAACTTGTGGTCGTGCCTGAATAGTGTTAACTTGTGCTTATCTGTAACTAAACAGCACAGGAAATGAATCGATGTCAACTGCATATATCTACCATATACCTTTAACAATGTCACTAGACCATAACTCATGCAGTACTACAAGTAAACAAGCAACAAGTAATACAATTGGCTCACTGGAGTTTGTGTGTAACGAAGACACAAGCATTGCACATTATTATTTATGAATAACAACATTATTATTATCATTTAACAATATCTTAATTGTTGGTGGTTTTGTGGAAGGAGGCCGATGGGGTGGTGATGTGGAAGATGTCCTCTGTATACTGTTTTTTTCTGTATTTTTGGCAGACCCAGATGTGCGTGCTGACGTGGAGGAGTGGAAGAAGAGTCTGGCGAATTACTCCTCCCAGTACGTGGGGAAGACCCTGGTGTACCTGAACGGCACCTTCGAGGAGTGCCGCTACCGCGAGTGCAACCTGGGGAACCTCATCTGCGACGCCATGGTGAGCTCAGACGTTTACAGTCTGCTGGGTTTGTTTGCCTGGGTTTGGGTTTGTTGGTCAGGAACATGTGCGTGTTGCTCATTTCCTGCGGCTGCTTGTGTACGTGCTGTTAAAACACACCATGTCCTCGTGTCATCGTGCCGCTCCACTGACTCCCCCGCTCGCTCCCGTAGATTCACCACAACATCAAGTACGCGGACGAGGCCCAGTGGAATCACGTCAGCTCCTGCATCCTGAACGGCGGCGCTATCCGGTCGGCCATCGACGAGCGCAGCCGGAATGGTGCGTTGTGGGAAATCTCTGTGGCTAAGGTGGCACCGCTGCTCCACGTGTGGCCAGAAAAGCCTCACTCTGATTGGACGTCATTCTTTATGATGCAATGCCATTCTTCTCCGCATGTGGCCAGAAAAGCCTCACTCTGATTGGACGTCATTCTCTATGATGTAATGCATTTCTAGGTTCCATCACCATGGAGGACCTGATAGCCGTCCTGCCGTTTGGGGGCACGTATGACTTGGTGCAGCTGAAGGGGTCAACACTGAAAAGGGCCTTTGAACATTCGGTGAAAAGATACGGAGGAGGAACCGGGGAGTTCCTTCAAGTGTCAGGTAAGACAGTTTCACTTTTAAGTAGTTTTAAATGTTATATCATTATATCACATTATTGTCATTTAGCAGATACTCTTATCCAGAGTATCTGCATAGGTTACATGGGTTACAGCTTTACATGTTACCCATTTATAGAGCTGGATATTTATTGAGGCAATTTGGGGTTAAGTACCTTGTCTAAGGGCACAACAGCAGTGCCCCAGCAGGGAACTGATACAGCAACCTTTATATAGCCCTGTTCTTTACCACTGTACCACACTGCTGCCCATGCTCAATAACCCACAAAAGAGTGGTGGTGGTGGGGGGTTTGCTTCTCTTTGGTCTTCTCAAACCCACGCCGATCACACGATGTTGCCCCTTGCAGGGATTCAGGTGGAGCTGGACGTGTCCCAGCCCGTGGGTCAGCGGGTGACACATATCAGCCTGCTCTGCACTCAGTGCCGGGTACCCCACTACGAGCCGCTGGACCCCAACAGGATCTACAAGCTGGTGCTGCCATCATACCTGGTGGACGGGGGCGACGGGTTCTCCATGATCCGGGATGAGAAGCTGAAGCATGACAGCGGTGAGCTCCGTGGGGGCGTCCTCGAGACAAACCCAGACACCCGGCCTCCTGTGACGGCTATCAGGTTTCCGATCTGTGCGCTGAGGCCGGTCATATGGCTTCCTTTTTTACCACAGCTAAACTGCGAGTGTGCGTGCAGGAACACAGATAGCTGATATCGCTGAACGTGCGCATTGGTTACCCCCACGCCTGTGACATAAGATGAACAGTAAATCCGAAATTAAGCACGGCCTCAGCGACTCCCAAAATACACTCGCCCAAATGTAAATAGCAAAGACACGTTAATGTACAAAGTGATCAAAGGCCTGCAGTCACACACTTCTGACAGCTGTGTCAGGTGGGATGAATAGTGTTACTGGAGATAGTTCAGTACAACCAACACATGCATGTGTGTACAAAGGCTAATATATAGAGATGTGTGGTGCATGTTGGATTTAAGAAGTGTGTGCTAAGCTAAAGCTGTGCATATTCACAAGATTTTTAGATCATATTTATCCCTATTTATATCTATATCTATATCATATCTATCCATATTTATCACCCGCCTGACTGGGAAGTCAGGACTTGACTTAATGCTGAAGTTACTGATTATTTCAAAGTAATTTCTTCTCGTCACTGGATGGTGTGATACTGTGTCACGGCCCCCACTTTGCAAATTTTCCACAGTGACTTTCACATTCACACTCTCTCTGCAGCTGTGCCCTGCCCTCATAAGACTGACCTTCTTCATTTCCACAATGCGAGAATTAAAGGAAATTGCAGTGCAGGAAAGACTGCCAATCAGAATGCTTTCCCCAGTTTCAGGGATTCAAAGCACATAATCGTTTCCAGGCTTCTCATTTCTTTTGGTCTTGGCGCTGCACTACCTGCTTCTGGCATACCTTAACAGTCCGGATTAGCAGCACACCCACAATACTATAATTAGACACAAGAGGGAAGACCACATGGATTATTACATTTACTCAAGCTTTTATTTTTAAAGCCACCAGCAAAATACTTGTGGCTCTACGATAACAGAATCGTGATGTAGAAATTTTGAACGGGGATTGTTCTGGGGAAGCTGGAAAGCACTTTGATTTATTCATTCAACAGAAGCCCTTACCCAGAGCAGCTTACAAAAAGCACATTCAATAGGATTGGGCATGTAGCCATATATATATACACGGAATCATTAGTGTCATACTTGTTTTATAGCACCATTGTGGTAAACACTGCCACAACAAGTGCTGTTATAACATGCACAAGCATCACCATTTTCTGCCATCAAGCCTGTACTGCTACAGGCTGCTATCCCCACCAGATCCCCTGTGGTTCTCATTACCATCAAATGGTAAAACAGTGTGACCGATCGGTACTTTGGGGGAGGGAGTGAGTGCTATCAGTTTCTAAGGCTTAGTCAGTGACTGTCACTGGTGTCTGTGAGTGCATGTGCATGCGTTCGGAACAAGCGAGAGCAGACAGAACCTGTTGTGCTGGGTGAGGATGCTGAGTGCGTTTGGTCGTCTTGCTCCCAGGGGACCTGGACATCGCGGTGGTAGCCAACTACATCTCCGAGATGAAGCGGGTCCACCCAGTCGTGGAGGGCCGCATCCGGTTCGCCAGCTCGGCGCGGGTGAGCGCCGGCCACGTCAACCCGCCCCTCCTGCTGCTGCTCGTCCTGGGATTGGTCTCGGCCCTGTCCGTCAGCCTGTGAGAGCCGACCGTCACTCCGGCCCGCTGCGGGTCCTGGCAGCTGCCGACGTTCCATCATCAGCCAATTCAGAACAAGCCGCTCAGGTTGCCCTGTGACGCTCTCAAGACAGGACATTGTTGCCGATGTAACAGAAAGGACTATTTATAATACGGTGCGACAGCAACAAGAACAGAGCACTCTGCCACTTACAGGTACTGAAGTTCAACCCTCAACAATCTGCTGGCACACCTGGCCCAGGTGTGGGAGGGACTGCACTGCCGCAGGTGATCCGTGTTCCGAGGACACCTGGGCAGGGCTGGTAATCTTTCTGCATGGCACTGCACCCACATAGCCGGGCACAGGTAGGCTTGAGTGTGGCCAGACAGCACATGGCATTAGTACTAGGTTATGTCCTGAGTCAGGGCAAAACTCTGTACCAACTCAAACACGCGAAGTACGACACACCATATTTTTTTTAATCCAGTCCACTAACACAAACCAACGGGACTGTTACCTCATTGACTGCTGCCAATCATAGAGCCAATAAAAGCATTCCTCCATAACCGATATCATCAACAACAAAGTTCACTGCAAGGCTGTGTGATTTAACAGCCTCATGAGAGCTAAATATTATCAAATGACTGTCAGACAGGATTAACAATGACAAAGCAGGCAGCACAGGTCAGCGTAGCACTTGGAAGCATAACCATGAATTTCCCTCCAAGTGGAAGTACTAGGATGCATTTCTCTTCAAACTCAGATGTCTTTTTATGGGTTTTTTTCATAACTTTATTGCATTTCAATGAATCAAGTGATGCACTTAGTTTTTATTGGTGTACAGAATCTTGTATATTTTTAAAGATATAAATAGAAGCATTATTTTGAAAAATAAATATAGCCTGAATACAGGACACAACTGTTTGTGTTGTTCTTACATTTGTACATTTCATTTATGGTGAAAATCAGTTTACTTTCAGTCGGTTTCTTCTAGTAAATGTCCCTTTGTTTGTGTGCATGTGCTGTACAACACAATAAAAAAAATGTCTCGAGCAGCGGTGGCTTTTCTACAAAGCTTTACAAAAGACTACAAAACTTGACATAGAATTTTACTTTGAAGTGTCAAGGGATACCATATATAAACAAACTAAAAAAAATTACACCAGTGTTTGTTTCATCTCTGTGTTAGTGAAGCATGACCGATTCAACAAAATAAAAAAATAAAAAAAAATTCAGATCACACCTCAACCCCACAAACTGGATCAGGAATGTGACCTGTTGGCAGTCCCAGGATTGGAGTTTGGGAGAGCAGTCGCCGTCATTAGCGGTCGCCAGCCACCCGGAGCCAGCTGGGACCATGGGGCCGGAGCCTTCAGACACAAAGCCCGCATTGTCTGTCCATCTCACTGACCCAGAGACGTCCCCAATAGGATGGGCTCATCCCGCTGACCCCCCCCCTGCAGCGCTTCTGCTCTGACACCAGCCTGAGCATGCAATGTTTATGCAGAGGGGTCAAACCAACCGGGGTGGGGGCGGGGACAGTAGAATAGAAATCTTACACAGGACTCTGAGCCGAGCTTTAGCATGTGCTGTAACAGGGGGACTGTGAGTCTGAGTGTGACTTCAGCCCGCCACAGACCCCACCCTTTCAGTGCGGTTTAGCAGCACATGACTGCCTCCTTCTTTACACGCCTGACTCTTCCCAGCCTCACAGTCCACACATAGAAGTGAAATGAACAGGAAAAAGAACCCATGCAATCCTGAATGAAGCCTCAGTAAGCAAACAGCATGAGGCAATTTCAGAAAGTGTTATGATGTCTAAACATTTGGCAGATTGTCTATGCCATGATTAAATATAATGCACACATCAACAAAATGCCAACTACAAACAGCAAAACAAAATGCATTGGGAAATGCCATCATCCACAACAGAAACCAAATTTCTAACACTGAAAAGCAAACCAGCTGGGTCTCACTCTCACCCTGCTTGGCCTTCACGTGTGTACTGCATTTGGTATCTGTATACTGCATATGACGAAGTCTGCCATTTAAAGTGTGTACTATATTTATCACGTCACAGATAATCCTTTAGCCAAAAAATCTTCATCGATTCCCCATGAATCAGGGAAACTCCTTGGAACGTTTCTATGAAACTGCCTACACATTTCCCTCACTAACATGGGAGTGGTGTCTGGAGGGGAATGCAGGAACCATAATTACAACTGGGTTTTAAATCAGACACCAGGCAAACAACAATTACAGGCTTAAGACGACAGACATAACATTTGTGTGCAAGAGTGACGACTGATGGTAAATGTAATCAGTGTGCACATCACTCACTTATGCTCCACGTGGTTTAAAGGGAAGCAGCATGACCTGTTGTTCTGCAAGTTCCGAGAGCCGCATAGCAAACGCCACACATCCGGTCCTTTTTCGTGAATAAATATTTTTTTATTAGTGCAATAAAATGCATTGGAATGTTGGTAAGCTCCGGCACGTGTCGGCTGGACGTCTCAAGGTTTTATAAACTGTAATCAGATTATGAATTGCCCAGGAAGAAGATCGTCATTTAAGGACTGGAGTTTGCGGAGAACATTGCATATCCTTTGGCTGGAGGGGAGACTGGCGTCAGTCCAACGTCCTTCTACATCCAGGGAGCCGGGGGGGCATCTTTCTGTACCTGCTGAAGAGAGAGCAGGGTTTCACTAAAAACCTCCCCAGACTACTGAAAATCTATCTTCTCAACTGTCAATATACACCCCACTAACAACTCACTACTGCCAACTCAGCCCACTGCTGCGACTTCACTGAGCCACTTTAATACTGGTCTCACTACATGTTATCCGGTGCTGTATCACACATATGCTGCACACTGCTGTTTCTACTGTATTGTACTGTTTGTTCTAATTGTATGTTGCAATTTGCAATTTGAACATATGGATATTCATATGTTGTTTGCGTTTATTCAGCTATTTTTTTTTTTAGCTTAAATTAAACTTTTTCCACTAGTTTACTTGATTTTTTCATAACTTACTACCCCACACTCAGTGCCTTCTACATCGTGCCGTCACTAGTCTTCAGTGTTACATGTTAGCAGAGCCTACCTCAATAATTTCAATGCTCAGATACCACGTGTGATCTGTGCAAATGACAAGTAAAAGACTTTGACTTTGGCTGTGAAAAACAGGCAGCACGTTAGAGCCACTGCAAACCTAGAGGCATGAAGTGCCTACAGACAGAATGAGAATGAGAGTACAGGGAGGGAATTCTGTGGAAGGAGGATTATTTACATACACGTACTACTAATCATATTTAAGTAGTCTTTGTAACTATGTACTCAGGAATTATATTTCATGCTCTTCAAATATGTATTCTTTCAATACATACACCTATCTAGAGTCAAACAGAAATGTAACTGAAGAATTATATTTCTCTGTGTCTCTGTGGCCTTCTCTGAATCTATCTAGCAGAAGTGATACCTGGATTAGTGTGCAGATTTTTTAATCTTATATTTATTTAAGAGTGAACTTGAAATTACTGATACTGATGCATAAATGTTAAGAACAACTGCATAAACAAAATTATGAATCACACGGGAGGACATATCTGACCCTATTTTACAACAGGCGTAGTATTTAAATTCTGTTACCTATTTTAGTGTAATAACGTACATCATCACTGCCAAATTTAACTTCCAGTTTCAGTGACAAAAATGTGATTTCATCAAAGATAAGAGGCCGAATTTCTGTAGAGGTCAGGCAGGCTTACAGATGGTTAAACTGAATGAAAATACATGTTGGCTACACAACATAGCTTCAAACAATCTACCAATCTGCCTGGTGATATAATCTAGACCTCAAAATGGCGTCTTTCAATTTACTCCAAAAATTCTCATACAAAACAGCCACAGCAGTTGCCATAGTTACCAGGCCATTCCCAAATCCTTATAATCACTGTTCTGAGAAATGTCGCTACAATACTTTTTTTCTTTTTTTTTTTATAAAGATGTGCATATACGGTGAGGTGACCATCTAGTTTTACCTTGTTAAGTTCTGGGAAAAGCTCTTGCACAACAATGTCCAGCAGCACGTAGGTCATCTGAGAGGAGAGGAGGAGGCAGAGGAGGAGAGCGAACGTTGGCAGCCGGAAAACGTTTTACATCACACCACAGAGGCCCTAGCATGGCTCTGAAAGCGGTATCAGCGCCCAAGAATTCAAACCACTGAAAATCCCTACACCGCAAACTCCATGTATTTCACCCTGACAGCAACCAACAGCAAACAAACAGGGACCACAATGAATGCATTTCTTTGTGTGCTGGATTGACACATGTCCAGATATGGTCTGTGTGCCGTTTCTTTTTTTTCTCACTTTAACAGAGGCTTTTTCTGTACTCTTACATTATAAGCCTTTCTGGGAAAAAATGACCAAGTGTGGAAGAAATTTACTGCATTAATATGATTATTTTTATCTCATATAGGTGAGCTTCCTGCTTTTTAGTCATATGTGTCTAACATAAGTCCTGCTTACACATGTATACATACACACACACACACACACACACACACGCGCACACACATACATATATCAAACATGTTTTTAAGGATGACACAGCTGATGTTTCAGGCACACCATATTGTCTAGCTTACTTATGTGATATTGTTCAGCTTATTTTTGTGATATTATGCAACTTGTTTTTGTGCTCTGAGTTAGAGAACTACAGCACTCTGGAATTCTCTCCATGATGGCATGGAATAAAGCTGGATCTTGACCAAAGTCTCCAACTGTCCAAGAATTACTCAACACCAAGAGTATGTAACCTGTGCACAGAGTTAGAACCAAACACATTTAAGGTGGGAATGGGTTATATTTTCAAAATGGCGGCCCAAGTGCTGCTTACCTGCTTGTTGAGTAGAGGCTGCTGCAGTCCGTCAAAGAGCAGCCGAACACCCTCGTACTTGGCATCCTCGCCGATGCACTTCCCTATGAATTCTGACGGTAAAAGAGTGAGTTCGGCTTGGTGTACTTAACACAGACACAGCCAGTGGTGATTTGAGAGTAGTTAATAGACAGAGTCAGCAGTGACATCAGCGACTTCGTGTAATTAATACAGGCACAGTCAATAATGATTTCATTGTAGTTAATACGACGTCAGCGTTGATTTCAGCATACTTGACAGACACAGTCAGCAGTGATTTCAGTGTACTCAACACACAGTCAGTGGTGACTTCAGTGTATTTAACACTGACACAGCCGGTGGTGATTTGGGTGTTATTCTCACAGTCAGCTGTGAGTTTAGTGTACACACAGCCCAGTCGCAGCTGTGACCCTGGTAATGACTGATTCACACCATTACTGCTCTCAATCAGTTTCAGGTTACTGGTATCCACACAGCGGATATATTTTCCTTTAAGGAAGTACACAAGAAAATTCCTAAGCAAGTAGAATGGATGCCTCCCACATCTGCTCTGACGCCTGATCCACGAGTCTCCAACAGGCATGACAGGAACATGGGGGACGGGGTGTTCTGACCATGCCTGACACAAGATTTCCACTCACAAGAAACATGTGAACGCTGGTGTGAGAGGAAGGGTCCTGACTTCAACCAGCGCTGAAATAATCTCAGTGCTTTATTTGCAGAGAGGATCTGTAGGGCTTGCTGTTACAGCTAGGGCTACAGACACCTCACTCACACACAGAGTTTTTGGTTTGGTTTGATTATCTTTTGTGTCTCTGAGCTGAGTGAGGCAGACCGCCTTCTCTCAGGGGAGAACAGTGGACTCTTCTACTAAGATGAGGAGAAATACATATAGCCATCACTCTAAACCTGGAGGAAGAAACTGTTGACATTAGGGGGCCTTGTGTTTGCTGGTTTCATTTTGTTTTGAAAAGATTTACAGCGGATTTGGGGGGGGCGGGGGGGTCATAACACAGCCGTACATGGTTTGCACACTACTTAGTCTGCCTCTGCTTAATCTCCTCTGAAACACCAGCCCAAAAAGAAAGGCAGGGCTGTTATCACTGACTTAGTGGAGTATACTATACTATACTGTACTATACTGCAGTGGAGGATCAGATATTAAACATTCCAACGTCTTCCAAGGGAACGTCAAAGCAGCGGACACATGGTTATGAGCAAACCTGCTGTTCCTGGCACTGAAATTTGGAACTGTAGCAGACTATGGAAACCCATCTGTAAACTGGGGTTCACCTTTCTGCAGATAAACAATTTATTGGCTTCCGAGACACTTGCACAGACGGGACAACCAAACTAGGCCGTGTTCAGGCTGCCCAGGCCGTTAGCACCAGATCTAACACTGGACCGAAAGTTTGGCTACGGATCAGTAACAGAGGATCTGATTCCTTTTCGTGCAAAGCGTGAACTCAGGTTCTCTGTGCTCATTAAAAGGACCGATTATACCCTCTCCACACCTCAATTAAAAATTACAGAATTCTGTGTGGGTTACGAAGTAGTGAAAAGGAGAATTGCTATGTTTAAGCAAGGAAGTGAGATACGCTCTGACAGGATTAGCAGACGTAATTCGAAACTGCCCTTTTCTGTATACCATTTTAACAATGCTGCTGATGGCATTTGTTCCTTCATCAATTACTTTGCATCCAGATTTCATTATACTCTCACGCAAACACTGGATAAAATTACTGTCTAATAACCAGCCTCAACACCAAGGAAACACAGAGGGGGTGTGGCAGGAACACTTTGCAACAGACTGGGCCACCACTGAGGAGACAGAATTCAAACCTTGCCTTTGTATCTCAAAATCCAACAATGGTTATCGCTACTGGGGCAAATATTGATTTAATTTAAGGAAAAAGTCAAATAAATCTCTTAAAATCTCAAAGTTCTTTCAAACATCCACGTCATCCTTTCCCGACAGCACTGAGTTTGCACAGATAAGATAATTCACTGACCTGGAATGTAATTCATCATTTCTTCAAAGGTCTTCTTGGCTCTTTTCTGCCTGTCCTCGGGAGAGCGAGGTCCGCTGTTTTCGCAGAAAACTGCATCTGAAACATTTTCCAAGTTTCCTTCATGGCTGCACTTTAACGCTTTATTAACACCTATTAACGCATTACCGACTACTGGAAGCAAAGAGAGTGGTATTACTCGCCAATGAATTACAGGTTACATGAGGGAACGCCTGATTCACTGTGCATGTGAATGTGAGTGCTTCAGATTACAGCCTAGACATGAGAGTGCAAACTCTGCATTTATCCACCGCTGCTTTTTGAACATATACTGCATACCAGTCTATGTGAATCCAAAATAGTGTGATGAAAGATATATAACACATAACACACTTCCCTACGAAAAGTCACGGGGCACGAATGAATACATATTTTATGCATACCCAAAGAAATGAATATCATGTTGGCTTCAGATCATCACGCGTGACTGTCTGCTAATTTCTCGTAAAGAGAAGAAAGCTCTGCTACTGAGGAGGGCCATCTTGGCCTTCCCCACTTCCGTGTTCCAGTTCAATCCAAAGACATTCTACCATGTTGAGGTCAGGGCTCTCTGCTGGCCAGTATGACATTCCCATGTTAAAAATACCCATTTTTTGGCAATTAGACAGGGTGTCCCGTGACTTCTGTTAGGATCGAGTGCATTCTTAGATGTTGGGGGAGGGCAGTGTGACGTCTTGGTTTGCGTGTGAAACTCATGACCGGAGCATTGCAAGTTCCAGTTTAGTCACGCTGCAAACTTCAGCAACCTGCTTCCCCTCAGTTAAACAACAGCAGTTACAATGGAGAATACGTGTAAAAGGGAAAAAAAAAGAAATAAGCAAATCAAGTTATCCTGGATTAAGGTATCTGCTCAGCAAGTAATGTTAAGCAATGTCACGTTGGATGTATGTGTGCAGAGATAGCTTGGAGATGAAACGATAAAGAGGAAGAGGGAGAGCTCTGTGCACATGATGTGGTGAAACAGGAAACGAGAGGCAGCCCGCATGTGGCCCCTCGGTCTGCAGCGGCGTGGGGGCATGGCCCCTCAGACTGCAGCAGTGTGGGGGCGTGGCCCCTCGGTCTGCAGCGGCGTGGGGGGGTGGCCCCGCGGTCTGCAGCGGCGTGGGGGCATGGCCCCTCAGACTGCAGCAGTGTGGGGGCGTGGCCCCGCGGTCTGCAGCGGCGTGGGGGCATGGCCCCTCAGACTGCAGCAGTGTGGGGGCGTGGCCCCGCGGTCTGCAGCGGCGTGGGGGCATGGCCCCTCAGACTGCAGCAGTGTGGGGGCGTGGCCCCGCGGTCCGCAGCGGCGTGGGGGCATGGCCCCTCAGACTGCAGCAGTGTGGGGGCGTGGCCCCGCGGTCCGCAGCGGCGTGGGGGGGTGGCCCCTCAGACTGCAGCAGTGTGGGGGCATGGCCCCTCGGTCCGCAGCGGCGTGGGGGGGTGGCCAATGGCGGGAGGTCACACACCTCTCAGCAGAGTGATGAGGGAGACCACGCGATGCTCCTGCAGGACCTGGTCCAGTTTGTACTGCAGGTAATGGTCCGCGTAGGCCTCCAGCGTGTTCTTCAGCAGGATCCGCCCACCCATCAGCAGGTGGTGCATCCAATCGGGGATGTGGAACACCACCCGGCCTGCCAATCACATCGCAGTGATGAGAGCTCAAGAGTTGAGTGCTTCGTCCCGCCTGCCCTGATGTTACCGTATCGCCCCAGATATTAGGGCAGATTTAAATGTATATTGAACAAATAAAATTTGCCCTACATATGCGGACAATCAAAACGCTAATGACTGAATGACTAAAAGGACCAAATGTAAACGTGGCACGACACCATAAAGAGGCACCAGTGGTGCGGCTGCACTCAGCAGACGTGGCTTTTTTTTCCCCACACTCAAGCAGGAAGCAGGTGAAGGAAGATCCTCCAATACGCCCGCCCACAGCCAGCAGCTTATCTACCCACAGTGCACCACAGGAGACACAGCACCGAGCAGAGAATTTAGCATGTCTCTCCTGTGCAGCCCAACAAGACAGAGAATGGGTCTGCTGAGCTTTGGGAAGCAGGCCACTAACTGCTTCAGAAAGGTTTGTCTTTCTTCTAGGGACTGCATAATCACCTGATCGCTACTCATCACAGAAGAGATGTTTTCTGACGTCAGGTTGACCATGACCTGACCGCGACTGACCACCACTTCCTCAGTTAACCGGACCAAAGCTGTCACAACAGCCCGACCCTGAAAGCGAAGGCTACTGGAGCATGGCTTACTGTGCTCCACCGATACCTACTGTGTTTGTGTGGAAAAGCGTGGAGAAATTAAGAGATGTGTGTTCATGGAAGGGCCATAAAAAGGTCCACTAAGAGCACGACATTCTCTTGCTGCATCCAACTGAACACTGTCCCTGAGGTTCGAACGTTTCTGAAATGTGACTTTCCCAGAAAACAGAACCGTTGTGACCGTTTTCTTTTTTTTTAAAATGATTTTATCTTCCATGATACAACAACAACAATAATAATAATAATAATAATAATAATAATAATAATGATGATAACAAAAATAACATGGTGTGAACTGTGCTCTATTTTGCAAGCATGCGGCTCCAAGAAGGTCAGCTTTAACCGCATGGCTAGATAAAGCAGGTGATGCAGCAGTTTCACATGAGACAAAAGTTTCACATAATACAAGGCGGTCATTGGCATATGGATTTCACAAGATATGTAATGTCATTATTATCTGAGTAAATGCCAAGTTATCCTGCATGAAACACGTGCTATAAAGTTGTAACCTCATCTCTTCTCTGGGTTTTCTATGCTGTGTTTGCGAGTAACTGTAATGCTTCTCTCTTTCCTCCATACCGCTGTGAAGGCCTGCAGACACTCACCCACATACAGCAGGTAGTCATACACCCCATCCACCGTCATCATCTCCATGAAATAATTCTGGTTGTGCTTCTTCTCCGTGAACTCCGAGCGGTTGGCGTTGTTTTTGTACAGGTCGTTGAAGAGCTGGACAGGGGAGGGGGAAGCAGCGGTCGTTAGTTCAGAGGCTGGAAACTGTGAGGCACAATGGCGGAATGGCGTCTAAATGGCGGGTGTGAGCAGATCGCTCTCCGTTTAACAGGGTGAAGAGGGAGAGGCAGCAGCAGAGCGGGAGGCATGTGGTCCTCCGGGGCCTACGCTGAGCACGGGCCGCGTTCACAGGAGTGGAACTTCACCACCATATCTACACGCAGAGCAAAGCGTTCTGATCACACGTATGTGGTGAGCAGTATGTTGCGTTTGTGTGTATGTGGGTTATGCTGCACACACGTATGTGGTTATTTTGTTTGTGTGTGTGTGTGTGTGTGTGTGTGTGTGTGTGTGTGTGTGTGTGTGTGTGTGTGAACAATGTGATGTGTGTTTGGTGAGCAATACGTTGCATTCGGTTATGTGTGTTGAGCAGTACGTTACATGTGTGGTGAGCGGTATATTACATTCAGGTGTGCGTGGTGAGCGGTATGCTATGTTCAGGTGTATGTGGCGAGTAACATGTTAGGCTCAGGTATGTGGGGTAAGGGGTATGTTACATTCAGGTGTGTATGGTGAGCGGTATGTAGCATTCAGGTGTGTGCGGTGTGCAGTATGTTAAACTTGGGTGTGTGTGGCGATTGGTATGTAGCATTCAGGTATGCGCAGTAACTGGTGCATGAAAACTATCCACCTTCTTGTTGTTCTCCGACGTCGGGCTGAGGATGGTCAGCTCGGGGCGGCTGGGTTTGGGCTTGGGCGACTCGCAGGAGTTGAAGAAGGACTGGATGAAAGGCTCAAGGTTCTGGCCTTTCTGGAGGTCAAAGGTCACAGAGAACACCCTGAGGCGCTGCAGAATCTAGTGCTGCACTCGAATTACTCTGACACCAGCGGCAACCACACTGACCCCAATGTTCTCCCACAGCTCATTACTGACATTTATATTAGATTTATTTCCACTGAAACGAATCCAAATCAAAACAGGAAAAACACTGCCAGAAACAAACTGCGTCAAGTACAAAAAAAACAAGTATTACCATGAAAATACACAAGCATATTGCTCACCTCTTTAATTAATTTCCCCGGGACAGATTTGATAATCTTCCCTGCCAAGGAAAAAGAGAGCACGTTTAGCCAGATGTGAGGATCACTCAAGATCAGGGCACTGTCGCAAGCGGCTTGCAGGCAGCTGGCCGCAATGCAACACAATGCAGGTAAACCCGATGCCCAGGTGAGCGGCGCTCCGTACCTAGGTTAACGTCTGGCAGCATCTTGTCCAGGAACTGGGACTCCATGCTGTGCGGAGACAGGAAGTCTGCCAACAGCTGGCTGTTGCTCAGTTCTGGGTGGAGGAGCAACCGCTGAAGCAAGAGGAGGACACACAGTCTATCACAACACAGGATATTAGTACAATACACCACATACATCATTACTGCGTACCCTCCGAAATTACTCAAGGAGAAACGGACCAACCCACAGACCAATATCATAGATAGTTTAATACATCGGAATGCTTCGTATCTGGCTGAGGCTTACACTGGTAATAGATCATTTATCTGCTCGTCGGACCAGATGGCTGCCACAACACAGTAAGATTATTATTACTTCAAAACGCACAGCTATTACTCAAAATGAAACAACATTTTAGCCAAACCAATTTACCAACCAGTAATTCACTGTCATCATCAGGGGCTAAATGTGCTTATACTGAGCCCGGCTGTGAGTGAGTTTGCTGTTCATTACCACACGCGTGACAATGCCTTGTTTGGGAGCCAAATATGGGCAAAAGACTAATGATCCTTCTCCTTCATCTTGGAGCCTTTTATTACACCTAAAGGCATGATGACTAATCACGTTTAGCATGAAATTGGGCTACTGCTGAAGGAACAGTACTCTATGGGTCATCATCCTTAGAAACACAGTCACAGGAAATCTTAACAGAGAGGTGACCAGGGGTACACTTTCAACTTTCAAATACAATTTGACAGATATCTAACTGTGAGTTGAAATTAACTTCCACATCCACATCAAAATAATTCACTGCAGATACCATTCCAAGAACAGACATTTTAGATAACAAAGCTTACAGTGAAAGCAGTGCCTCCCAAAAGAAAAACATCTCTCCTAATCAGCCAATACCTGTAAATATTCCTCAAACTCTTCTCTCTTTGATGTTAAGAACTCGTAGTTCTTTGGTCCTATTATTCGTTTGGATGGGAGCTGGGCATCAGGAAAGGACCCTGTTGAAAAGAAGGCACTATGAGAAAAATAAGCTAACAAACAACCACGGTAACTCAACACCACATCAGTTTTCTGTCCTATGTTTTGTTAATTAGATTAGGCGAGCATGACATTCGTTTTGACTGGCCAAGGCCCATGACAACATTATTCCCAGAAATGCTGGGGTCTCTTTCCTTCTCATGCAATTCTAGAAAGGGACAAAAACAGAAGTGAGAAGCAGGAAGGGAGGGAAAAAAAGGAGGAGGAGTTGGAAAACAAACACTGAACAAAGATACAAAATTGCATCTACCATGGAACTCGGTAAGTTTCGACTCCAGCACGTAGAATTCAAGGTATCTTCTGTACACTGACCAGCTTTCGGTCTCATGACCGACTAAAACAGAAGATGAGAGGGAAAAAACGTTATGATATAGCCGCAGAACCTGCTTCTGATTCCAATGTGGTGGCATCGGGCATGGCGGAGGACATGGTGCGAGGTCAGACACCCCCTGAACTGCACCCCCGCACCCCCCACCCCGCCCCGCCCCTGCGGCCAGCACGCTCCGGCCACCGCCCACCTTCCTTCCTGTCACTCCGCTCCACGTCGATGCAGAACACCGGCACCCTCTCCTTCTTGGGCTCGTCGTCGCAGAAGTCCACGTAGGGGATGGTGACGTTCCAGGCCGACAGGTTTCGGAGGGTGCTGGGGGTGCTCGCTGCCTCCGCGGGGGCATCATCCTCCAGCACCATGGTGGCCTCTTCCACCTGCGGTCCCGGGGACAGGGGAGAGACGGATTTCACGCTGCACCTCCGAGGGGCCCACTGGTCCCCCACCCGTTACACAGAAAAACCACAAGCCAACAGGAGCAGGGGGCCACCGCTTCCCAAATATAACACTGAGGAAGGCATTCTGCTTGTGAAAGATTTCATTAGCAACTGTTAGTGACAGTAATAACCACATCACCAATGAAAGAAAACAAAACCATCACTCCCGAATTAAGAGGTGAAAACACCGCAATGCTTGGAAAACACAGCTTTCCCAAGGGCATTTCTAGCAACCAAACCCTGGACGGGACAGAGATGTTCTCACGTGATTCACAGGTGATTGGAAACGTTTCATAGCAGTGGTCTACAGGGAAAAGAAATGCCTACGTCTGTATGTGGCACAGAATGTCAGAATATTCATCACAATGACATCACAACGGCCTCACTCAAAATGATGCAAGGCACACGATCTCTTGCACCCTTTTTTTTTTCCACTGTAATATACTCAAAGGGTCCTCGTCACTGCAGTCCTATGTAAAATTTTGTGGAGAGAAAACATTTCAAGGCCTGCATCCATTTTTAAGAGTTAAACTGAAATTGTTTTCAGAGCACAGCCCCATGGTAATGAGCCTGTAGGGTAATCACACAAAGAGACCCCACACCCCACTGCTGCGCTCACACTAAAAATCCATGACACTTGTCAAGAATCCCCCCACCCCACCCCTCGCCCCCCGATAACCTGCCCTACGGGTGTTGACTGAGTGTGCTGTAACAGTTTCAGCCAAAACTGTGCCTGAGACAAACAGAACTATAACTGACAAACCACAGAGAATTCTAACTGACAAAATACTGACAACTGTTAACTGACAATACACAGAGGACTGTAACTGATATGCAGCACAACCGGCCACAGAGGCTGACGCTGAACACTGTCGCCGGACGCCAACGCCGGACGCAGCGGCGGGGCGGGCTCACCATGTCATCCTCGCCCTCGGCCGCGCTGTAGGCCGGCAGCATGGCCCCCTCCATGGTGGTGCTCTTGAAGACACCCTTGATCTTGCTGCCGATCCGGCTGATGCCGAAGGACTCCCCACGCTTCGAGGTGTTCCTGCAGACAAGTGCATGAACACACGGTCACTGCCGGCACATGGGGGGGGGGGGTCACATCCACCATGCAGGATCGGGGGGGGGGAAGGGAAATGGGAATGGGGGATGGGAAAGGGCCAGAGGTGAAGCTCAGGAGCAGTTCAAGGCCCAGGCAACTCAATCTCAAATCATCTCAAACAGCATCAGTCACGAGCACAGCCCCCCCCCCCCCCCTTGGTTTCAGCCAGCAGCTGGGGGTCAGGGCTGCCAACTGAAAGGAACAAGCCGTTAATTGCACTGCACGGTGGTGGGAGCATGCAGTACAGCCCTTACTTTTTAGGAAGAGACATGAGTCAAAACTAAAAACGCCTATGCACGCCCTGTTACCGGTCTGCAAATTCAGTTTCTTCTGAACAGATAAACTGTCTCACTTTCCACCTGCGGTATCTGCAGGTTGCAACTGGTTAAATTGCAAAACATTACATATTTGTAAACAAGAGATGATCGTCAACCAAGATACATCCATCTTTGTATCTTTTAAAATCTCTGAGGTCCCTGCACACTGAAAGTTCTTTTTGTCACTATATACCACAGGGGTAGTGCATCACAGACTCAAACATACCAAACATTATGATGCACAAACTGTAGATTCTAGACGGCTGATACTGGCCCTTTTCCTTGCTATCGAGACACAGAAATGGGTGAACACTGCCCCCTGTGGGTGCAAGGGCTGATGTTTTCAGTAAACATACTCAGTGCATTCTGTAAGTGATTAAAGAAACCCGTTACAATGAAATAACTCTCATTACTTGCACCAGGGCCATGCTGGAGCTCTCACTCACACACACACACACACACACACACACACACACACACACAAGCTCGGGACCAGACACAGATACAGTACATGCACACAGACAGGCTGAGTGGGGCGGGGCATCAGCTGTAACAGGGGCTCATGCGTGGTGGGCGGGGCTTGTATTGGCCACACTTCAGCATGACAGTGCAGGAGGGCGGAGCACAGGGTGGGGGTGGAGACCTGAGAGGGGTGGGCGGAAACATGGGGTCTTGCGCCATCTCCCCCTCTGGTGAGCTAGTGTGTTTTTAGACAGGACAGACAGACAGATGAGAGACAGACAGACACGTCCAGTCCAGCAACAGTCATTAGAAGAAAAGGAGACAATTTAGATGAGAGGGGTCCAGGGGTATGCATTTACACATAAGGCACTGCACACAGCCATTCTCTTCATCTTTCCTCTCCTCCTCATCTTCCTCATATAATGCATTAGTTTTGGAGTCCATGCTGGCCTCAGTACTGCCTTGGTAACAAAGGAAATGTGGAGAACACACCGGAAATGTTCCAAGGATTTCACACACGCTGTACAAGGGTGACATGCTATCAGTTGTAATGTCATAAAACCGTTCCTCAGAATGCGTGCAAATCCAGCTACACTGTGACAAAGGCATGAAGAATTCACCACAACTCATGTATAGCCATGTTAAAACATGAAAGGTTTGACTTAAAGCTTCAACAAAGTGTTTAAAGCGTTGCCACAATATCCATCCGGAAGGTGAGGTGCTTTGGCCTGTGCTTCTTCACCCTCAACCGCGAAGCCGCAGGACAGTTTGGGCCCCGCTGGCCCAGATAAGGGCACAATGGGTGTTTAATTTGTTACAAAGGCAGCTTTGTCCCGCATCGCATTCCGCTAAGCGCAGCCGTGCGTGTGTCTGCGCGTGCGTCTGCGCATGTGTCTGCGTGCGGCGGGAAAGCGCGCGGCCAAGCGGCGCGGCCCACACAGCGCCCGGGTCGTACTCACCGCACATCGTCCAAACTCAGGCTGTTTCTGCAACGACAGGCAGACGGAGTCACAGCCCGGCCGACACCAGCGCTCACAGCCTACGCTACGGGCCGCGGACGGGACGCCGCGGACGGGACGCCGCGGACGGGACGCCGCGGACGGGACGCCGCGGACGGGACGCCCCGGGAACAGGCGCGCACCTCACGGCGCTTTGTTTTGGTGCGAGACGCCGGGCAGACGACAGCGGCGCATGGCCACGGCGACCCACTGCTACTATCCGGCACAGTTTGTAAAACTCAGCTTCCTGGTTTACAGCCAGAGGAGCAGCGTGTGTGTGCGCTTCAGTGAAGTTCTCTCACACACAGCACAGCACACAGCTAAACACACTCACAACTCTGTGCCCCCCATAACCCACCCCCCCACCATCCACCACCCATCAGGTTCTTCCACACAGCTAACACAGACTCAAAACTCAGTGCCCCCATACCTCCCCCGCCCCCTTCATCCCCCACAGTTCACAGCACCATGAACAAGTCTATAGTGCCCAATCCGTCAATGAAAAATGTTATAGAAATACATATCATCTCCAACTGATATTAAGGAGTCGTTTCACAGCCACATTTGAGGGGAACAGTGACTGAGTCCCACCCACCTGCTCAGCCTGGAGCTTCTGGCTGGAGACTCCGCTCCCCTCAGCAGCTGCCTGAAATACTGCAGAGAAGCACCAAGGGAAACATCAGGAAACATCAAAACCCGTTTCTTTTACCCC